>NW_024424675.1:42310380-42413520 GCF_017311325.1 Ursus maritimus | reverse complement strand
AAAAAAAAAAAAAGAAAGAAAGAAAGGTAGGGCAGATGACCCAGCCTGAAAGCTGTGTTTGTGTTGGTTTGTTTATTCCTTGAGCGTGCGTGAAAGGGACAGCAGTGGCCTCATTCTATTTCGGTCTGACGCTGGAGGCTGGAGGAAATGGGGCAACCAAGGAAAGGCTCAGATGAGTCTGCCGTCCGTGGCGTCTCGCCCGCCCGCCTCCTCGATGCCAGATGCTCGCAGCCGCCCGGCCCGCAGGGTTTCCAGGGCCACCTCCGAAGCCCCACAGCGCTCCCCACCAGGCCTGGTTTCTCTGGGGGGGCCCCCGAGGCCTTTCGGTGACTCACATCACCAGCGCGGCTCACCTCTTGTCATTTGGGGTCGGTGTGGTTTGTGCCTTGGTTGAACGGAATGACAGGGCCTCCAGTTTCCAGAAACTCAGGGCCCCAAACCCTAGAACCTGAGGCAAAGGGGAACAAGAGTCAGGTCCAAAAGTAAATTTGCACTCGGCTCTCTTCCCAGCTGCGGCTTCCTGTGTCCTCCTGGTTCCCCCGGACACACCGATAAAGGAGCTGGTGCTGGAGGTGATGAGGGCACAGGCATAGAGGAGGTGAAGTCCACACCCTCGGCAGCTTCCTGTGCGGGTTCTGCTTGGGTCATCCGGCAGCCCCCCGAGGAACAGGCAGGCCTGGAGGGTGGGCTGTGCAGAGCCTGCGACTGACTGGTGGGTGGGACCAGGCACCTTCAGTGGGCACCGGGATAGGAGGGCAGTGGGCCGAGGCCCCAGAAACTGGGGGTGAATCCGTTGCTGAAAACACTAGAGTCATTTGAAAAAAAAAAATTTTTTTTTTTGCTTTTCCTTTTTAACTTACACAGACTACAGAACATGATCCAGAACCACCCCCCCCCACCCCACCCTGGGCTGGTAGGAGTACTCTGCAGGCACTAGCACGTTCACTCAACAGATACTTGAGACCTACTATGTGCCACACTGTGTTAGGTGCTGGGGCTATGCCCGTGGCCAGCAGTCAGGCCTGATTCTTGTGGCCTAGGAGCTCAAAATCTGGTAGGGAAAGAGGAAAACCCAAAGAACTGTGTAAACAAATTTAAACACCAGCCTGAGCGCTGGAAAGGAGAGGCTCTGAGCATGTCTAATGACAACGTGCCCCTCGGGGTGTCGTTGGAAGCTTCCGTGGGGGAGCTGAAGGAGGAACAGGTGTGATGGACATAAAAAGACGGGGAACAGTGTTGCGGATGGCAGCCACAGCATGCACGGAGGCCTATGGTAGGCTGTGGTCCCGCACAGACGAGAGCCTGAAGGGCGGCAGGGGTGGCTGAAGCCGTGGGGGCCGGGCAGGAGGAATGTGGGGTGACGGGGTGTCGAGGAGGCAGGGGGAACATCTTAAGGAGTTTGGGCTTTGTATTCTAAGAGCTAATAAAGGGTTGAAGGCAGGGCCGTTATCTACTGAGATATGAGGTTCTGAAAGGCCTCGCAGGTTGCTGGGGACAGGGGAGGTCAGGTCAGAGAGTGTGGGAGTAGGACCCCCCGGGGTTCCTGCAGGTGCAGTTCTCCCTCCACCACCAGAAGCGCTGCTGGCTTCCCTGAGCCTCAGCCTCCCACCTGTGGAAAGGGACAACAGCACCCGCCTCTCAGGTATCGTGGGAATCAGCAAGCTCTCCTGGTGTCATGGAGCCAGGCCTGTTCTGAGATCGTTGCATCTTGCGTGAGGGTCCGAACATGGTTGTGAGCTCCTTGCTTTGGGGCTGGGGCGGTTTAGATCTGGCGGCAGGGGAAGGGGAAGATTCACATTGACTTTGAGGTCTGCTCCAACCTGGTGCCGTGAGCCTTGGGCACTGGCTTGGCCTCATGGCTGTATCATCCCATTTAATCCATTTTGAGAACAATCCTCATAGTTAACCCACTTTATAAATAAAAGAACCTAAAGGACAGAGGTTGGCTTGCCCAGGGTCACTCCACTGGGATTTAACTTTCCTAAGACCCTAAGACCCAAAGCCTTGTGTTATAATACCTACATCACTGCCCACTCTAAGTGTGACCCAAGGACCAACCTGGGGGCTTCTTCAAAGAGAGGATCCTGGGCTCCACTCAGACCTCCTGATGGTTTTTTCCTGCCGGTTGCTACATCCCTGACAGGGGAGAACCTTCTATTTTTGCTGTGCTCCTCCTCATCCACTTCCTGCCCCCATGACCCATATGTATACACAGGTTTGAGAGGCTCTTTATTACATGCCAAAGCTGGAGTAGACATTTCTTTGCAGCAGGACTTCTCAGAGCCTTTAAAGAGCTAGTGCTCATTATATTTCTCAAGGAGCGGTGATGAGGTGCATTCCACCTTTATTTGAATACAGAGCCTTTTCCTTTTTCACCCTCTCATTTTCCCCTCTTGGGTATTCGATTAATGGAGGCAGTTTTCAAGACTTTGGTAAACTCCAAACCTTTCCTCTTGCAGAAGGGGAAACTGAGGCCCTGACCTTAATGGCTGCTGATTTGCTTCCTGACTTTTGACAACATGGGGCCTCCCGGACTGTGGGCAGGAGTGTTGTTGACTGTCCTGTGAATGCCCAGGCGAGGGGCAGGGGCAGGAAGGGAGGAGGGAGAGAGACAGACAGACAGACAGATGGTCCTGGGGTGGGGAAACCGTGGGCTGGCGACTCATGCTCTGGCAGGGGGCGGAGGGTATCATGCTTCTTTGTGTATTTTTCCACCTTCCTCCCAAATGACTTAATTTTAGCCTTCCTGGATATGCGTAGTCTTAAAGAAAGTGTGTTTAAAAAAAGCCTCGGACCTCCCCGACTTCATCTTCCTGTCCCAGGGATGCCAGGGACTGTTTGGGTGACTTGGTAGAAGGGCAGGGCATTCCCTGGAGCCCCAGGTGGGGTGCTGGGGACCTGGGCTGGGTCCTCCCCAGTCCGGGGCTCTGGAGGGGCACTCCCCTCGCACCACGCCCGACTTCCTCTGTGGGCCCTTTGATCTCCTTCCCGGCTCCCCTGCGGGCCTGGTGTTTGCGTGCTGGTTGGACTCCAGGTGCACGGGGGCTGCTGGCTTCTCAGCCTGACTCATCCTGAGCCGAGCAGCAGCATGCCTGCTCCCTCTCCGTGACATCACGTCAGCCCAGGGAAGCTTGGGGGTCACCACCGCGCTCGCTCTTACTCTCTGTCTTCCGAGGCATGTTCTTGAGGCCCCGCAGCAGTTCACAGCATATGGAGTTTTAAAGCGCCCAGCCCTGCAGTGTTCCAGAGAGCCAGAGGGTGGAGGTGAGGTTCAGAGCAGGGGTGACGGAGGGGAGTCTGCTGGTAACCCTGCCGGAGACTCTTCCCAGCTTCCCAGTTCTCTTCAGACCAGAACCTTCCCATGGCTGCCGACTCTCCTCGCCTCTCTCTTGCTTTGCACACTCTGTTCCCTCTGCTGGAATGCCTTTCCACCCTCCTGGCTGCATTAGCTCTGCCCATCCGTCTGACCTGCCTCAGGAGACACTTGAGTGCTTTTCCTTCCTCTGCTGCCCCAGAGGACTCCTTCCTCTCCTCACGCCCCCGGATCGGGGTCTAACAGCCTTCACTGTGTGATGCATTCTGCTCATCTGGGGCCAGAGCTCTGTCTCTGCCTCCTCACGGAGTGCCTGAGACGGTGTGTGTGGGGGGGTGTTCAGGGCTGGTTTCAGGAACGAAACTCCATTCCTTCCTTCGGCTGCTGTGACAAATGACCACAAACGGAGTGGCTTGAGACTCACCCGTTTGCTATGCTATGTCTGCGGAGGTCAGAAGTTCTCAATGGACGTCACTGAGTTACTAGGAAGGTGCTCAGGGCTGCGCTCCTTCTGGACGCTCTGGGGGAGAATCTGTTGTCTTGTCTTTTATAGCTTCCAGATGCCACCCCCATTCCCCGGCCTCTGGCTAGCAGTCACGTCTCTGTGACTCTGCTTGCTGTCCTCACACCTCTGTCTCCGGTCGGCCTCTTTGCCTTATGGGGACCTGGTGATGACATCTGCAGAGCCCCCCTCACCTCGACAAGTCACAGGTTCTGGGGATTAGGATGTGGACTTCCGGGGTGTGCGTGTGTGTGCTATTCTGCCCACCACATAACCTGAAATTCAGTTCTCTGTCTTTGATGGGGGTCACTTGGCACGGGGCCAGCCACATTCTCCTGGATTCTCTCCATGCCCTCTAGCCACTGGGAGGATTCCTGGCTGGGAGTCCAATGGGAAGGGTGGCTCCATGTCACTTCCTGTCTGGGGCCTGCTGCTCACTGGCTGAGGACACTTTCTTAACTCATCAGCACCTCCACTGTCTCGTCTATAAAGCGGGGGTCGTGACCAAATGTACCCCGTTGGAGGAGGGAGCACCAGGTGAGAGAATGCCACTCTAACTTGGTGGCACAGGAGTTCCCCAGGCCTCAGTGTTGGGGTGCTGGGGCCCCTAGCTGCCACCCCGGTCTCCCGCAGAGACCCTGGGTGCCTCCAGATGTGGCCCTTCCAAACCCCAGCCACGTGTGCTCCCTGAAGGTGATGGGCTGTGTCTGAGGGACCCCGGGGAGTGGGGGGGACTGTCAAGCTGGGTCTCAGGCTAGGATGGCAAGAGTGTTTTCCATCGTACTGCCCGGGACGGAGGCTCAGAATTGGCTATCCCCATGTGGCTGTGTCTGAGGGACCCCAAGGAGTGGGGGGGACTGTCGAGCTGGGTCTCAGGCTAGGATAGCAAGAGTGTTTTCCATCGTACTGCCCGAGACGGAGGCCCAGAATTGGCTATCCCCATGTGGCCACTGGTAGCCGGTGCACAAGGTCTGGCCTTCTGAGCTGAAAATGAAAGCAGCAGGAATAGATTTCCAAGGCCCCGTTCAGCTCTTAAGACCCCAGACCACTGGCACCCTCTGACAGGAGGTGGGAGGAGGTGTTGTCCCCACATGGCTGCAGAATGGGGGCTCTCTGCAGTGATGAGGCAGGGGCACTGGGGGCGGCTGGGGTCTCTGTTTCCTGTGACCCCTGCTCCTGCCTGGAGTGCAGCAGTCCAGAGAAACCCTCAGACTTCCAACCTGGCCGGTTTGCCAGTTCCAGGGCTGCCCTCTCTGGGGCTATGTTTGTGTAGCGTGCTGACCTCCCTGAGGCCCTGGTCCGGGGGGGGGGGCACCCCACATCCCACACAGGCTCATCCCACTCTGGGAGTGGGTTGTGGTGAAGCCCTTGAGATCACAGTCTCTGAATAGTTTCTAAGCAGCCAGAGGGCAAAAAAAGGACTTTCCACCTTCCCACGTTGGAGATGTAAAAATACCCACTTTTCCAGCGTGGTGGAACTTTCCAGGGGAGGTGGGCTGTGAGGCGCTGGAAACCAGCTCTCGTGGTGGCGTGCGGTCCTCCTGCTTCTCTCTGTGGTGTAGATTTCAGCCTGTTCTCAGGGTTGTCCCCGGTAGGAGGAGGCCACAGGCCCCAGCAACACCCTGTTCCCAGGCTGGTGGTTAAATATTAACCCCCCTCCGTGCCATGATGTTGGGGTCACCGACGGTTCATGCCTCAGAGAGAGCAGGGCTTCAGGGCAACCTGGGTTTCAGGAGGGAGCCGTTGACCTTTGGGGTCTCGCTGCTGCTGCTTTCATCGGGAGCAGCAGGAGAAGGTGAAGTGAGGCCACGTTTGCATCCCAGCTCGGCTGCCCCTCTGTGAGCCTGGAGGAGTGGGCATGTCGTCCACACCCATGGAAGGGGGCTGAGAGCGGGGCCAACCACCTCACCTGGGGTCCTAATGCACACCGGGTAGAGCATGGGAATGGGGTATCCCACGGTGATCTTGCTTCTTTCAGAAACAGAAGGTGCCCGCTGAGCTGGGAGGCTATGGGTGAACATACACAGAGGGGACAACATATTATTAGCATAATGGCTCTATGTGCTATATTTTAGGCTTCAGTTAGCTTTATCCTTTTAAAAAAATAGAGCTTTATTGAGATACAATTCACATAGTATACAGTTCACCCTTGTAGAGGGTACAGGTCAGTGGTTTTAGTCTATTCTGAGCTATGTGACCATCACCACTCTTCCACATTTCATTAGCCCGAAAGGAAACCCGGTGCCCATTAGCACCCACCCTCCCCCCGCTCGCCCCCTCCCAGCCACTGGCAACCACTAAGCCTCTGTCTCTGGAAATTTGCCTCTCTGGACATTTCATGTAAATGGAATCACACCATATGTGGTCTTGTGCCTGCTTTCTTCTACTCAACATAATGATTTCAGAGTTCGTCCATATAGTAGCAGGTGTTAGCGCCTCATCCCTTCTTACTGCCAAATAATGTCTCGCTGTGTGGGTTTGCCATATTTTGTTTATCCATTTCTCAGTGGACGGATATCTGCATTGTTTCCACTTTTCAGGGCTACCATGAATAATGCTGCCATGAACATCTGTGTATAAGATTTTGCGGGGGGGGGGGGCGCCTGGGTGGCACAGTGGTTAAGCGTCTGCCTTCGGCTCAGGGCATGATCCCGGCGTGATGGGATCGAGCCCCACATCAGGCTCTTCTGCTGTGAGCCTGCTTCTTCCTCTCCCACTCCCCCTGCTTGTGTTCCCTCTCTTGCTGGCTGTCTCTCTCTCTGTTGAATAAATAAATAAAATCTTAAAAAAAAAAAAAAGATTTTGCAGGGATCTATTTTTTATTTTTCTGTTGGATAGTAAAATTACCCCAAATGGTAGCTCTGTGTTTCGCCTTTTGGAAAGCTGCCAGACTGTTGTCCAAAGCCCCTGCACCATTTCCCATTCCCATGAGAAGCGTATGAGCGGTCTAGTTACTATGCACCCTCGTCAACACTTGTTACTGTCTGTTTTGGCCTTAGCCATCCTGGTGGGTGCGAAATGCTATCTTACTGTGGTTCTGAGTTGTGTTTCCCTGGTGATTGACGATGTTGGTCTTCCTTTCATGGGTTCACTGGCCATTCATGTATCTTTATAGAGATGTCTGTTCACGTTGGCCTGGTCCATTGTTCGAGTCCATGGCGGACTAGCTTTTCCCACCTTGTCCTCTCCCATTTTCTTGACCAATTTGTATGAGCAGGAATCGTCTGTTGATAATTCGGTGATTTTGGTAAAAACACCATACAAAGCCATTTGGGCATTGGGGGTGAGAAAGGCTTTTCATTCCTGTTTCAATTCTTAATGCATGTTGTGTGGCTCAAATTTTCCATTTCTTTTTTTCACCATTTTTAGCATTTTGTATTTCTCCAGAAATGTACGTGCTGCACATTCTGTTTTCTAACACCTTTTCGCTTGATACCCTTTGTTAAGAAGTGTTGATTTGTATGGAAGCTTGTACGTGCCACCATGTTTTACCAGTGTCTCTTAGTAGATGGTTTTCAGTTTTTCTGTAATAAACGGTGTTACCATGGTTTGGGTTCTGTCTCTGTGCGGGACAGACTACCCCCAACACGGTGGCTAAATCAACAGTCATTTTGTTGCTCAGGAATTGGGGTTGGGCTCAACTGGAAGGTTCTTGTACTTTCTACAGCGTCTGCTGTGGTCACTGATGAAGCTGGGCTCAGCTGGGGGCTGGCTTGGCTTCTCTGTCTGTCTTTTCTCGACCCTCTTCCCCCATGGCCTATGCCCCTTCCACATGGTCTCTCTCTAGCACAGCAGTCCGATTTCTTGATCCGCGGCTAGCTTCCCGGAGAGCAAAAACAGAACTGCTGGGCCTCACTTCCACCGGGTCCTATTGGTCACATCAAGTTGCAAGGTCAGCCCAGACTTCAGAAGTGGGGAACAGACTCCACTGATTTATGGGAGAGCTGCATGTGGGTACCGAGATGGGAGGAATTGTGGGTGGCCCTAGTGGCAGAAAGTCTACAATCTAAACATCCTGCTATACTTGTCAGATGAACTTTGGTGTCAAAGTGAACATTCTTTGAAGGGAAAGGTAGTCTATTGACTTGTGGATCTGGGGAAGTCACATAATGGGGGGGCCGAGACAGATCTAGCAGGGGATATGCACCGGTTCCCACGTGCCTCGTGTCACTAGAGATGCCCCAGGGAGCCTGGAGAGTTTGCTGCCAAGCTGGTCTTCACTTGGGTCTCCCCACTTGCTGAAGAAGGTGGCATTATCCCCATTTTACAGAAGAGGAAATTGAGGCCCAGGAATCAGCGGGCTCGACCTATTCTCCTCCTTTCCCCACCACCCAGATCTCACACCTATCTAGTATTTTCTCTGCTCCACACAGCGTTGTGACAGGAAGATGCATCACGCAGGATCCAACCACCTCCTGAGTCTCTTGTCCTTTGGTGAGAGGCGAGTTAAGGAAGTGACAGGGCTCACGTGCTCAAGTTCTGGGGTCACACTTCCAGTGCTGTGCCCGGTTCTGTCCCTGACAAGGTCACTGAGTGCGGACGGTTGGCTTCACTTCTCTGGAGCCCACTGTCTTCATCTGTAAAATGGGAACAATGGTCTTAACCATCGGGGGCTCCAGAGAATAGACGCGAGGGGAGCACCCGGATTTCCAGCAGGGCTGAGGGTGGGGGAGTGCTGTCGGGCTTCTCGGGGGACCTTCACCTTGAGCCTTTCCTGGCTCTGCTCGCACCCAGGCTGGGTCAGGGAGACCAACGTGTTCAAGGTAAATGGCACGTCCCAGAGGTCCTCCCCAGTGTGAGAACCACTGTGCTCTGATGAGACGCCCAAGGTGACACCTAGAAGAGCCCGCTCTCCCCACCTGTCCCTGCAGACTCGGTTGCAGAGTCGTTTCTCCGTTGTCGTCCTCCTGTGGGCCACCCTCAAGCCCGGACCTCGGGTGCAGAAGCAAAGCCTGTGTTCGCATCCCGCTCTTCCCGCCTCGCCAGGGCTCTGCTGCCCCCCGGGCCTTCGGCTGCGGCTCGGTTCCAAGCAGGCCTGGAAGAGACCGCAGGCCCTGGCCTGGGGGAGGGGAGTCGGCGCGCTCCCGCTGATTCACGGGATGAGTCAACGCTGGCCGCGAACATCTGGCGCTCAGTGTCACGGCCTGTAATAAGAATGTTCAGTATCGTTTGGCAAAGCATTCACGGTTCGAAGGCCCCAAGTTACTCTTTGTTGTTTTACTGCCCGTAAGGGCTTATCCAGATATCTGGTCACATTTTCCTGCAAATAACATTTTCCAGCAAAGTCACCACCCAGGTTTGCGACTTCTGTGCTGTGGTGTGGACGCTTCCTACGAGGGCCCGGGGAGCTTGTGTGAGCCGGGGAGCTGCTTGGATTTGGAGAGGTGTTTCTTCTCTGTTACTTGTTGAGAACAGCTGACTGGTTCATTGACAATGTTGGCGGCGCTCCGCAGCCAGGCGAGTCCGCCAGGCAAACCGACGATGACGACAGCGGGAAGCTCGGCTTGTACGTTGAAAATCTGCGTGGACATCCCCCAGATCAGTTCTGGAACTGCCTGTTCAGGGGCCTGGGAAGAGGTGGAAGCGACGTGGTCATGAAAGACCGTCTCATTATTTCGTTGGGACACGACGGTCCAAGTGAGGGTCTGCAGCGTCCTGTGTGGCTCTAGAAACCCATCGTTGCCTTTGTCATCTCTGTACCGGAGAGGGGAGTGAGCTCCGCAGGGGCTTCAGCTTGGCTGCCGAGGGGACAGTGCGCTGTCCTGTACCATGGCTGCATTTCATTGGCCAGGAGATCCCCGGTCATGGTTCATTCACACACGTTGCATAATATAATTCGGTATTTTCTCCATCAGGTTCTGGTCTTTGTTGAATACCGTGTAAGAAGTGAGATTTTGGGGGACATGGATGCAGATAACCCCTCTTTCTAGCCTGTGGTCCCAGTGATTCTGTCCCATCCCTGTGGAGTGCCCTGCCCTCCCATAGCCAAGGGCTGGGCACCCCCTTGACTAAGCCAGCTCGGGTCTGCTCTCAGACTTCGGGATGGAGCAATGCCTAGAGAGAAATAGGACTCAAGTTCCTGCCTTTGACAGCTGCGCCCGTGAGACAGCCCCGCATCCTCACACCTGCCTGGGCTCCTGTCTCCATGCAAGGCTGCTTCTCCATCCCTGTGTATGCCTCTCTGCGTGACCCGTGACTCTCCCCATACATTTCCAGTGGCTTCTGAGTTAAAGTAAATTTGAGACACTGGCTAAAATTACTGATTTATCTTCCGTGTGCCTTCTCACGAGTCTTGCGCACATGAAGGTGACTGGTAAATGCCAATGTGTATGGCAGGCAGCAGAATTACAGTTCGGCGACCTCACAAATGTGGAGTCATCCATGAATCGGGATGATTGTTGGTAGGAGAATCGGAGACGGGGCCAGTAAGAGAAGCGTGCCTCAATGAAGGGGGCGTCTGCTCCTTGGCTCCAGCCGATGGCTTAATGGCTTAGATTACCGTAAATTTGATTTGCCAAAGGTTCTGAAATGATGATAGTCGCACCTGAGCAAAGGTCGTGTCCAGAAGAACTGCATTCCTGTGGGGCTGCGGCTTGGGCTTATAGGCCGTCTCACTGGACTTCAATCCTGCCGTGGCTCTGTCTTAGCACACAGTGACCCCCAGCAGCCCCGGGCAAACAGCGGTGCCTTTCTGAGCCTCGGTTTTGGGGTCTACACCATAATATTATGCACCTCACAGAGTCGTCGTAAGGACTCAGGGCTGACATGAAGCTGGTCAGGCATTTCAGCCCCAAGCCTGGCACGTGGTAAGTGCTCAAGAGTCAGAGAAAATTCACCTTAATTCCCAGGAAAATTAGATCACTCCAGGTATGCCGGGGATTGTCAACGCCCTGGGGCAGGGGCTGGTTAGGCATTGTTCACCATGGTACCCCAGCGTCTGGCACAATGTGGGGGCTCAAATAGTTTAACTGATTATTGAAGGACTCAAAAGATTGAGACTTTGAATGTTTATAAGTAAAACTGCACAAGATGTTATGAGACCTTATATACTAGAATTCTACCGTGAAAGTAAAAATTCACCAACCTATCCACCCACCCATCTACCCATTCACCCATCCATCGTTCCAGCCACCCATCCACCCACCCATCCATCTATCCATCATCCGTCCGTCCATCCTTCTATCCATCCGTCCATCCAGCTACCCATTCACCCATCCATCCTTCCAGCCACCCATCCACTTACCCATCCATCTATCCATCATCCGTCCATCCATCCTTCTATCCATCCGTCCATCCAGCTACCCATTCACCCATCCATCCTTCCAGCCACCCATCCACCCACCCATCCATCTATCCATCATCTGTCCGTCCATCCTTCTATCCATCCATCCATCCAGCTACCCATTCACCCATCCATCCTTCCAGCCACCCATCCACCCACCCATCCATCTATCCATCATCCATCCGTCCATCCTTCTATCCATCCGTCCATCCAGCTACCCATTCACCCATCCATCCTTCCAGCCACCCATCCACCCACCCATCCATCTATCCATCCGTCCGTCCATCCTTCCATCCACCCATCCATCCATCCAGCCACCCATCCACTTATCCATCCATCTATCCATCATCCATCCGTCCATCCTTCTATCCATCCGTCCATCCAGCTACCCATTCACCCATCCCCCCACCCATCCATCTTCCATCCACTGCAATGTCAGTTGTAGTTTTACCCATTTTGCTAGTGCAAAATGTGAGGAAGAGAGGATTAAAGGGTTATCTCTATTAATAGTATCAGTCTAGGAGTTCACGTCCTAATACTCGGTGGGCTTGTGAAGAGGTTGCCTGGCATGGACATGAAGAGCATCTGTACGGTGCTCAGTTGCCTGAGCTCACACCCCAACTCAGTAACCTCCTGGCTAAACGACCTGGGGCAGGTCATGGTCTCACCACGGCCCATGGAGATGATACTCTCACTACGCCGTAGGGTCATGAGAGGTGAATGAGGTGATGTGTGTAGAATACTTGGGCCAGTGCCTGGCACACGGGGAGTAATCTAACAAATGTGGGCTTCTGTTCCCTGAGACTCCCAGCAACACAGAGGCTGTAAATTCCTGCCTTCCTGTACCTTGTCCCGTTGGCGTGCCCCCTAACAAGTGTGACGGGTGAGTGTGCCTCGGAGCAGCTCCCTGTCCCCTATGTGTATCTTTACACCACTAACGCACTCCCTTTTCCCATCACAGCTACTCAGGTGTCTCCAGGCCTGGCTCTTGCTCGGATGCACCCACTTTTGGGGGCCCGGTGGCCCTCCTCCTGCCTCCCCTACTCCACATGGTCTTCCTCTCCAGCAGCAGCTGGCTGGTGACAGGGTGACTGAGCCGTGACCTGCTGACCTGGAGCCTGTGTCTCTCCTCTTCTCTTGCAGGGAGTCAGACCTGTTCCTGCTGGACAGCCGCACCCTCTGGGCCTCGGAGGAGGGCTGGCTCGTGTTTGACATCACCGCCACCAGCAACCACTGGGTGGTCAACCCACGGCACAACCTGGGCCTGCAGCTCTGCGTGGAGACCTTGGACGGTAAGTCTCCGGCCACCACCCCACTGCTTCCGACGCAGCCTGTGCTCCTGGATTCATGGAGGAGCTCAGCAAGCTCATGCTTACTTCCATCAAAACAGGGCCCCCGAGGCCCCACCAACTAGTACTCCCTGTCCAGCCTTTCGATCCCAGGCAAAAGTAGCACCTACCCCCTTTGCAAGAGATGATTACAGTTGGCCACCGCTGGGCTGGGGGCGGCATTCTTGCCCAGAGTCAGGTCCCACAGCAGCAGGGTTGGCATCCTCTTGGAAATGCAGACTCTGGCCTATCCCAGGCCTGCTACGTTAGAACCAGCACTTTAACTGGAGCTCCAGGTGAGGGCTGAACATGTAACCATCTGAGACGTGCTGACCCAGGCACCCCAACCTGGAGACATAGCACATCCCAGGTGTCCCGTGCATGGCAGGATGTCTAACAGGATCCCTGGCCTCTACCCCCTGGATGCCAGTAGGAAATCCCGAAAATGCGTCCAGATGTGACCAAATGTTCCCTGCAGAGCAAGACTGCCCCTCATTAAGGACCGCGGCACTGGTTCAAGGAAGCCATGAAGCCCCTTCCAAGTGACCCCGAATGTGGTTCTGAGTCCCAAATACTCAGAGAATCCACGTTGGCCTACGTCCCCCCGTGCTTCCCACTCACTCTCTGCCGGGCATCCACCTGCTCTGACGGGGTGGACAGAGGCGAGTGGCATCTAGGGCGGGGCTGCTCGCGCCCACGTCTTCCCCAAAGCGTGTTTCTTACTAAGTGTGGATAGCTTTGGGGTGGGTAGCTTCTTCCTTACACCAGCTTTCAGGAAGAAACCCCCAAACTAGAAACACATTTATTTTAGAATAGGTAATACTGGCCAGTGGCTCAGAAGGCAAGTTACAGATGCACACAGTGCGGCTGTCCCGGGGCCGCCGCCTCAGCGCCCGCTTCCGTCCCAGAGGCCGCTGCTGTCCCCATGTTCCTGGCTGTCTTTCCGGAGACGTCCTCTGGGGGTTTAAGCAACAACATGTAGATTCTGCTTTGCTTTTATTTCTTTTCCTCCCGCAAGTAGTGGTATAGTACGTACGGTGTTGTCTGCATTGCTTTCCTTCATCCGACAACTTACCCTGAAGGTTGGCCCTTTGCAGCCAAGGACGAGCGGCCCTATTTGTTCAGGGACTGTCATGTTTTCGTGTATATGTGAAGTGCGTGAGCTCTGCCACTCATTCGCCGTGTGACTTTAACCACTTCCCTAACCTTCCAGAGCCACCTCTTCGCCGACACACGGGGCCACAGGGGGCGTTAAGACAGAAGGAGTTTTAAAATAGTGCCCTAGTGTGTGTAGGAATCCCCTGGGTGTCTTGTTAAAATGCAGATTCTGATTCAACAGGTCTGGAGTGGAGGGGAGGCTGCTGCAGAGGCTGCTGGTCCTGGGCTGTGCGTTGAGAAGCAGAGGCTGAGTCTAGACCCATTGCCTAGGACGCACGCCCTAAACCGGGGCTGTTGCTTTTGGTATTAATGGTGTTGGTGTGGTTATTACTGCTCCTATTACCCACAGTGACTTATCCAGGCCCCCTGGGAGGAGCGTGTAGGTGTTTTCGGGTCCTTTGCTCTTACGAACACGGCTGCAGGGGAAACCTCAGTGCAGACGTCGCTGTCCACTTGAGTGTAGCTCTGGGATAAATTCCCAAAAGGGGCGTTGTCTGTTTGTAGTTTGGATAGATATTGTCATTCTGCCCTCCTTGGGGCGCAGTCCATTCCCACCCCCATCGGTGGTACATGAGGGCACCTCCTTCCCCTTCGTTGACAGTACACGTTCCCAAACTTGTCCATCTTGGCTGATCAGAGAGATGACAGATGGGCTCTTGTAGTTTTGCTTTGTTTTTCTCTCTGCTCTATGAGGCCGATCCCTTTCTCCGGTGCACTGCCTGCCGTTAACTCCTGTGCGCCGTGCATTCATTCCCTCTGTGCGTTGCTCTGACAGAGCGTTGGTCTTTTTCTTCTTTATATTCTAAGGACATCTGGCCCTTTGTGATTTGAGCTGCAAATAATTTGCCAGCTTTTCGTTTTTCTTTTTTACTGTGGTTAATGCCAGATTGTACCAAATGGATTTAGACGATGTAGCTAAATTGTCTAACCTTTTGTTTTATTGCTGCTGGGCTTTGCCTCTTTTCTTCCCTATCAGAGGCCACTCCTTTGGTCTGGGGCTGCCCCCTCAGTCAGACTTACCTGAAGCCATGTGCCATGTGGGAGGCATGGCAGAGTTTAGGACCATGCTTGTCTTGTTTCCAGGCTGGTCTTCTTTCTACTGATGGAGCCCTCAACCTCCCTCCCTTCCTCCTTCCCCTCTCCATGACACTTAAAGGTGGAGGGGCGGGGGGTCCTGGAACTGCTAGAGTGCTCTCTGTCGGGTTGGCAAACTATATGCCCGGTGGACCAAATCCAGCCTGCGTCCTGTTTTTCTGTGGCCTGTGAGCTGAAAATAGTTTTCACATTTTTAAATGGGGGAGGAATATCAAAAGAACAAGATGATCTCATGATATGTAAAATAATATGAAATTCACATTTTGGTGCCCATAAACTTTTATTAGTACACAGCCACACTCACTCATTTACATATTGTCTAGGCCTGCTTTTATGCTATCACAGCAGAGTTAAGTAGTTGTGACAGAGACTCTGTGGTCCACAAAGTTGAAAAGATTTATTATTTTCAGATGATTGTTTATAGACAAAGTGTGCAATCCTTGTTGTATGGCAGAACCTCTCAAACTGTGTCCCATGAAGGGTTGATGGGTGTCCCAGGGTAAGGGGAAGCATTCATGATCATTTAAGTGTGAGAAGGTCTGGGTTGGATAAACCAAGCAGGTTTCTCTGCAGGACTTATCAGAACCTTTATTTTACGAATGTCCATTGTGAATTTCCTGAGGGGAATAGAGCATAGAGGAATTCTAAACTTATTTGACAATAGAGTCATTCAGCTCTTCTTTTTTACTTATAAGCTCCTGAGGACCATATTGGAGATGAAGTAAAAACGGGGCTAAGGTAGATTTGATGCCTTTCTTCAGAGTGACCATTTCGCTGGACTTGTGGATATTGTCTAGATCTTCCAACTTGACCTTGGTGGGACCTGTGCTTCTCTGCCCTGCCTGCCCTTCTGGCTTGGGGTGGCCCACGTTTGGTTTTTCTCTTAAGTGACACCCAACCGAGTTCCCCTAGTGTCAGGCTTGCCATCATCTTTCTCTCCCAAAATCTGGAGCTTTGTGCCTTTACTTCCTCCAGCTTCTGCTTCCCTCCAGAATGCAGGTAAGGCTTAGCACTCATCGAGATGACACAGCCTGATGGTTAAAGCTTGGGCTCAGGAGAGCAGACTCACCAGGTTCAAACCCCACCTCTACTGCTTCTACCCACACGATCCAGGGTGAGTCACTGCATGTCCCTCATCTGGAAAGTGGGGTTAATAATAGTTTCCACCTTCCAGGGTGGTGGTGAGGATCCGATGAGCTCATGCAAGTGAAGAGCTTAATTGTTCAACTTGGGGCAGCAGCGGAGCCCAGAGTCCGTGCTTGATGCTGTAGTCTCTTGTAATTCCCACTATGGGGCCAAAGAGCAGCTGCTGCCAGTACGCTCCCCACGGCAAAGGAGGCCCCTGACAGGTGTGCAGCTCCATATTCTGGTGGCCACCTGGTAACCACGCTCCATCTATGGGGAGGATAGCCTTGTGCTCGTATGCCCAGGGTCCAGGCAAGGATCAGAAGCTGTATGCATGACTCAGGGCCCGTCTCCTCCCCTCCTGCCCCCTCCCGGATGGGGTGCCTGGAGCTGGACACGGGTGCCACCACCCAGGGATTTGGCTGCTCTGTCCAGGCACTGTGCATGCCCAGGAGGCAAGTTTGGCCTAGTGGCCTGGGTCGGGGAAGGACCACCCGCTCAGACCGTCGGAGAGGGATAAAGTGTACAATGGCTAACCGGGGGTACGAGTTTCGGGATCTTTGTGCCAGTGAGATGAGAAGCAAGTGAGCCCAGCGTTTCTGAAACCACGGGCTCCTGGCTATGTAGTTGCTTGCCCTCCGACCCCGGAGTCCCTCAGAATCCCCCGGAGGGCATGTTGAACGTACTGATTCCCAGGCCCCACCCCAGACCCACTGATGCTGAGTCCTGAGGATTGGGCCCAGGAAGCTGCCTTTTCTTATGAGCTCCCTGAGTAACTGGGGGCCTGGCCGCGGGCTGACATGCTGGCGAAGTCCTGCCCCGTGTTTTGGGGTATGTGCTGATAAGATGATACTCTGGCTGAGCACCCCATCGTGTTAAATGCCTGCACCCGCGAAAGACCAGCAGAGCCTGCTGGGGAGTCCGCAGAGCCGGGCTCCATTTGCGGGTGCACCGCAGCTGCGTTGCCCGTAGAAGCAGCCGGGTCCCTCCCCGGGAGCTCCTGCTGGCATTAACCTAAACTCAGTGAGCTCTGCTGCCTCCTACCGCACCTGGGCAAGCCGAATCCAGGGCGGTGGCACCCATGCCCCCGCTCTGGGAGGAAAGGAGAAGGGGCACCAAGCCCGGTACAGTGTCTAATCCTTGTCCAGACCCAGCAGCATCTTGCAGCCACTAGGTGGCTGCCGGAATATGGAGCCTGTCCCCTCTCAGAGGCCTCCGTTTTCACACCCCTACAATGGGCATGTTGATAGTTACACGGGTGAGCTTTCTTCCGTTCTAGCGAGGCACAGACGTCACAGATCTTCTTTGAGAAGCTTTACGTTGGGTGCGAGATGAGCCTCCAGCCCACCGGGTCTCCAAATCCCTCCTGAGACCACCCGGGAAGTGAGCGTCTGTTCCCTGTCCCTGCAGCTGCGCCCCCCTGTCAGTGCCCCTGGGAGCAGCACAGCTGGGCTGCTGTTCAGCAGCCTGCCGTGCGGGGGAGAAGCCCATAAACGCTCCGGGCACCTGTGGCTCATCGGGAGCCAACTGGGGAGCATTGTCTCATCCGAGGACAGGACGCTGTGGGAAGGAGGGCTGGCGTCTGCTTGTCTTTCCCTTTGTACAGAAGACAGGAGGAGAGGCAGCCGCCCCCAAGCCGTACAGGCGGTGCTCCCCGCTCCAGGGCTGGGTGGGAGAGGGGAGGAGGCACGAATGGAGGGGTGCTGACTCGTTCTGGCTCCCCCAGAGAGGAGGGCTAGCCAGCTGACAAGGGGGCTGTCCCCACGGTGCCGGTGAGGGCTCAACCCTCACTGCGGGCCAGGCTGCCAGCTCGGGGCTCCCGTGCAGAACAGGGACAGGCCAGCAGCTCCCACATGGACCCTGGAGCCAGTGGCCCAGTCCCTGTCCCTCAGGCAGCCTGTGTCATGTTAGGCAGCGGGTCCAGCCTCTTGATGCCTTATCGCTTCTTCTGTTCCACGGGCATGATAACGGTCAGGCAGAGGAGTGAATTCCTGTGAAATGCTGAGCCCTGGGCCTGGCACCCCATCCATGCTCCTGCACACTCAATATTATCGTCACGGTTGCCGTCGACGAGCCTTGTGCTCGCGGTGACCTGCCCAGGGAGCGCGGCTGTTAGCATCAGCACATTAGCAGATGAGGAAACCGAGGCCGAGAAGGGGGAGTCACTTGCCTGTAGTCACTCAGTTCCCTGGGTAGACCTGGGCTTTGCCGCCGGTTCTGACTCCAGCCCCCTAACCTCACTCTTTGCTGGAATGCCTTCATAGGAATGTGGTCAGCAGGGACCAGGCTTGGGGAGTGTGTAGTCCGTGAGTGCCTGCCGGGTACACGGCTGGGCCCTGGCGACAGACAGCCCAGGACCCGACAGTGTCCTGCTTCCTGCCTGGGAAGGAAAGGGTTTGAGAAAGAACCCAGAGGACAGGGGGCTTCCCGCAGGACCAACCGAAGTGACCCAGGGCTGCATTTGACTCTTGTGCGCGCCTCCCTCCTTAAAAAAAAAATAGTAAAAATGATGTTTTATGGCCACGATGGTATAAAGATGAACAGAATCTTGGCTAGATTAAAAACGAAAACATTTTCTGCGACCCTCAAAAATTTATGTGTCTTCTGATTTTAAGAGACATTAAAACATTTTCATGGACCCCTAAAAGTGGGCCTGGGCACCGTGCCTGCGGACAGGATGGCCCCGCGTCCCGTGTCCCAGCCGGGGAGTGATGCCAGCCTCTTCCTGCCCCAGCACCTGGTTGTTAGAACGAGCTTCCTACAGTCGAGAGCCTCTCCGCCTGCACTGGAAACACGTTTCTTCACTCCACAAACATTTGATGAGCCTGGGATTGCTATAGGCACTGGGGCTAGGCCCCGAAGGATTTTGCTGTCACATCGCCCGCGTTCTCGTCGGAAGGTGGATGGTGATGAGACCGTATGCTGAAGGTCAGGGAGGAGGCTGTCAAGACACATTCTGGGATTCTCAGGAGGGTTTCCAGCTGCTCTCCAGATCCATACACATGGTTTTTCCACTGCCACCTTCTGTCCCAAAGCCACGGGCAGACGAAAACGCTGCTTTGGCCTGGAGACACTTCTGTCCTTGCAGACGTGGAAACACCTGGTCATTTGCTTCCAAGACAAGGACTTCAGCCTCTTGTCCCAGTTTGTAGGGTCCTCCTCCTCTCCCTTGTCCAGAGAAGAAGTCACTCGGAGGCTCGGGAGGGCGACGTCAGAAAGCCGTACCTCTCCAACCCAAAAAGACAATCTGGTGGCCTCATCTGCCACCTCAGGCCTCCTTGCCTCCGGCTGCTGCTGCTCTCAGACGAGGGGGGCCCCTTCTCCCCCTGCCCGCCCCGTGTCTGCTTCCTGAAGTCCGACACACATGGGTTTGGGATGTCTGTGCGCAAAGGGAGCCTCAGGCTTCTCTGCTTGGGCGCGAGAGCACGTGCCCCTCTTCGGCACCATCCCCGATGGGATTGAATGGGATTGCAAGGCATTTAAAGGATCGAGGGCGTCTGCTGTCCCAGCTTGGCCGCGGCGGCCAGGACGGGAGCGGGAGGTGAGCCATTCGCCCACGGCAGCTGTGGAGACTAAGCCCCGTAAAGCCGCGGTTGGCGAGCGATCCCGCCCACAGCGCAGCTGGCTCCGAGGTGCCTTCGCCCTTGCGATTGCTTCACATCCTGTTTGTTCAGAAGTCGAGTGAGAGACAGGAGGAGGCCTTGATGACCCGGAGGCTGGGATGGGGCCTTCCCGGGCTGGGTGGGCAGCAGTGGCTGGGACAACATTGGGTCACTGGGGCCAGGCAGATGTCACATGTGTTAACTACATTCTCACCTGTCACTTGCACCTGGGTCCATGGAGACAAGTGGCTAGAATTCATGTGTTTTGCACAATTGGCGAAGAGCATTCTGCTGCTGCGGGCCTCCGCAGGGGATCCAGTGGCTCTAGGCCTGGAAAAGGAGCCACAAGAAAACCAAGACGTCTCCTTCTCTGTGATTGGGCTGTGCTCTCTCCTCTCCTGAGGTGCCCCATTTGGGCTCCAGGCCTCTTCCTGGGGAGCTTCCCCTAGGCTGGGCCTGCTGGCTCTGCTCATGCCACTCCAGGACCCGCCAGCGGTGGCCTGAGGCACTGGCTCATCCCTGTGCCCCACGCCCAGAGTCCTGCATCCACACCACCGCCCACCCAGCTCACGTCTTAGAAGACCTTCCTCCTCGTGCCTTGGGGAGCCCTTCCTACCGTCTGGGGCTCTGTTGGTTGCCCACATTCACGCCTGAGCAATCTCGTCCTTCCTGTGTTTCCATCCACCTGGACTCAGCGATGGTTTGGTGGTTGACTTCACAGCTTCGAGCCAGCTTCCCCATCTGTAAACGTGGGGTCGGGAGGCCTACCTGAGGGGCAGCTCAGCGCCTGGCGCAGAGCAAACGCTCATAACAGTTGCTCCTCGTCTTTATTGTGAGCCAACAATGGATAGAACCAACTCCATCAGGGATACTTTGATGTGCAAATAATAGGCAATAAGAGTGCCTTATCTCGGGCAGTTACGGTGGTTTCCTTTACAGGTCTGGAAGTGTGTGGACCCAGGGTTGGTTAGAGCAGAGGTCAGCAAAGTTTTCGTATAAAGTAGCAGATGGTAAATGTCCGAGGCCTTGTGGGTCAGTAGTCTGTCACGGCTCCTCAACTGTGGCATTAGAACATGAAAGCACGTGGTACGTGTGTGCACCAATGTGCAAGGTGGTGTTCCAATAAAACTTTATTTGCAAAAGCAGGCAGTAGGCTGGATTTGGCCTACAGGCTGTAGTTTGCCAACCCCTGGGTTACAGAATCAGCAACAGTCAAGATCTTTTCCCTCCTGGCCCCACGTCGTGTCCTGAGACTCATCACGTCACACTTTACAAGATGGCGGCCTCCACATCCTCAAGCATGGAGGAAGGAAGCGGGTGGGCTAGATAAAGGATTTTCTTTCCTTTTACCTGCCTTTTTAGGGAGGAGAACATCTCTGAGAATCCTGCAGCAGCCGTCCTAGAAGGAGCTGTATGTGCGACTGGGACGGGACTGTTGGCAGCCTCCTCATGTGGAAGAAGGCCAGGGACAAAGGGGCTGGGCGTGGCGCGTGCATCAGCAGTGAGCTGCTTTTGCCTCACTGAGCGCTCCTCGGATTGGGCCTTCACTCAGCTCTGGAGTGGGAGCAGAGCCTGCTCAGACAGCTTTGCCGGCCTCTTCAAATGGCAAGTGTGATGATTCAGGAACAGGTGGACGTGTGGAATGTGCCAAGGCTATGGGAAATGAGCAGCACAAAGGATTTCGCTTCTGCTTTCCATCACAGCAAGGACAACGTAGGTTCATGCAAACCCTGTTGGTGGATGTTTGTCATATTCATGACCATCCGAGCCGGAAGCCCCTAGGTGTCCTCCACCAGGTGAATGGATCAACAAGCCGGGTCAGATCCATACCATGGAATACTACTCAGCGACTGGATCAAATCCGTACTGTGGACCAGTACTCAGCAACCAGGTCAAGTCCATACTGTGGATCAGTACTCAGCAACCAGGTCAAATCCATACTGTGGACTAGTACTCAGCAATAGGGAGATGAGCGACTGGAACATGCAACCCCAAAGGCAAATCTCAAAGACATCCAGATGGAAGTAAGATGAAGCAGAAGACAGTGGGAGTCCACATACGTGAAATGTCAAGAAAATGCAAAGCTATGGGGCTGAGAACCCGTCAGTAGTTGCCAGAGGCTGGAAGTGGAGCAGGAGCAGGTCTAGAAGGTAGAGTTCCTCTCCCTTGGCACTGTTGACGTGTGGGGCTTGCTCTTTCTCTGTTGGGGGAGGGGCGGTCATCCTGAGTACCGTATAATGTTTAACACCATCCCTGACCTCTACCCACTAGATGGAGAAACACCTCCCTTGAGTCGTAAAACCCCAAGATGTCTCCAGACCTTGACACGTGTCCCCAGGAAGCAGAGGCATTCCCAGTTTCGATGCACTGAGATAAAAGGCCGCACAGGGGAGTTCTGGGGGAGGGCACGGGAGCCGTTCTGCGTCTTGATCGAAGTGGTGATCACATCAGTCTATACATTTGTGAAGACTCACACATCTGTATACAAGATGTTCATTTAACTAAAATAAAAAAAAAACACCCAAAACAAAAACAGCAGTAAAACATCCCACAAAGAGGCAAGCCATGTGTTCTAAAGAAGAAAGCAGTGAAGCCATCGCCCTGAGCCCACACACCTGCCTACCGGGTAGACCAGATGCCTCATCCATCACGTATTGCTATAGCCAGCAGGGGTGTCAGATCTAATGCTACTTTGGGAAGACCTTTCTCTCCTCACTTGAGGAGCACCTCTGGGCAGATTAAAATACAGGACACCCAGTTAAATTTGAATTTCAGATAAACAACAAATAATTACTTCCTGTAAGTATATCCCCCATACTGCCAACATTATTCATTTCTCTGAAATTCAAATTCAACCAGGCATCCTGTGTTTTTATTTGCAAAGTCTGGCAACCCTGTTCTTGGACAAATCTTCATGTGGGTTTTTTTTTTAACCTATTAACTCTTCGCTAGACTATACATCCTTTCCAACTTCCCTGCAGATACAGACCTTATGGTTAAAGTATTATGTTTCTCATCCCTCCCTGTCCCGATCAGTCGCTTCTCCTGCCTCCAGCCCTCTGCCTGATGCACGTGGCCTGGCTCTCTATCCAGCGATACTCACCCGGGACATTTAGATACACCCCATCAAAACAGATACTTGCCTTTACACGTGCCAAGTACAGCCAATACCCTGTGGTATCATAAAATGAAATGGAATTCTTCTGCCAGACAATCCACATGTCCTCCTCCAGTAGAACCCTTCTCAGCCCTTTTTGGGGGGATGTCCAAGCAAAGATGAACTTTATGCGTGTACATATTCACATATGCTGGTACATGCTTTAAATTTCTTCTCTCCCAGATGTGATCACACTATCTGGTTCTGCGCTTCCTTCCCTGGGCTGTAGGTATAACCCCCAGGGTACAGAGCAGGGCCACGCCCTGTCCTGTGCACCGTGAATATTTGTAAAAAGATGAATGAATTATTTAGGTGCCTGGTCCCCTGTCTGGACAAAATGCCACATTGCCTGTAGCATTTTGTAGTTAAAAACGACTGCAAGGATTTACCTTTGTGTGTCTGTCCAGGAGTGGCTCTTGCTATCGGGAGGGCATGTGCAAACCCGTGGCTTGCCACCTGGACACAGTTGTGGTTGTCAGGACTCTGGAGGAGGGGTGCTCCTGGGACAGCCCTGCAAAACTCCAGTGTCCCCCGACAGCCTGAGTGCCGGGGGCCGGGGACCAGCCACCGTGTTGCCACCATCTGTCTGGTGAACGTGCTGTGTCCTGTGCTGGGGCAGTGGGTGGAGGGGACCCCCCTGCCCTGAATTGCGGAGCTCGTGGGGGGGCAGCAAAACGTGGGCAGGACCCAGAGAGGCCGCCCAAAGTGTGGGGGTCTAGAGGAGAGCCTGGTGGGAGGGAGCTCGTTTCTGGATACCATCTGCCCCCCACACCAGCCTGAGTGGGCCTCTCACCACAGAAAGCTGGTCGTGTCCCCCTCTCCAGACCCTCTGTGGCTGCTGTCATACCTAGAATGTGAGCCAGAGCCCCCACGAAGGCCCCCAGTGACCCAGCCTCATCACCGGCCCCCCTCCCTCCCTCTTTCCGGCCCCACTCCCCTCGTCCCTGTTCTTCAAACACACCGCATGTGTTCCTGTCTCCTGGACTTGGCACTTGCCGCTCCTTCCTCGGGGAACGTTCCTCCCCCAGGACTCCCGTGGCTAAGAAGCCTTCCCTGACCAGTCCCCCTTGTCCCTGCCCCCAACCCAGTCCTAGTTGCTTCATGGCCATCACCAGCATAGGTCACGAACTTCTGCATCCCTGAGCTTGTCTCCCTCCCGGGGGTGGGGGTTGGGAGGCTGCTGTGCTCACTGCTGTGCCTGCACCTCGCACTGAGCTGGGCACACAGTAGGTGTTCATCAGTAGTTGCCGAATGAACGAATGGATCAATGACAGGGGGTTGTTCAAGCCTGGGACATACAACCTCGGTGTCCGTCAGTGGGAGAGGATGCGCTAAAGGCCTTTCCACATGCGAGGCTCCTCTGGCCGCAAGGGATGAGGTCAGTGTGTTTCATTGATGTGGAAAGATGTCCCCGGTATATTGCGTAAAGGCCAGATTTATATGAAACAGCAGTAACAGTACCGTCCCAATTATGAGGAATTGCACCATGTGTTTTTGTAGACACACGTGCATGCAGCTTAGACTAAACAATCACAGGGGTTTGTTCATCTTGGTGGTTGGGGCAAGAAAGGAGCTTCAGGACTGGTTTGATCCAGTGGCTCAGCAACGTCACTAGAGATTCTGCTTCTGTCTCTCTTCTCTTCCTTCCACCAGATCAGCCCCATTTGAAAATGTAATCCTCTCGTGCGTGGTCTCTAGCTGGTGGCCACTTCTGCGCCTCCATCCATTCCTCCTCACTCAGTTTTGTCTGGGGAAAGAGAAGGTTGCTTTTGGATGCTAAAGTGGGACATTTCTTTTCCAGAAACTTCCAGGGTACCTCTCTTCCATTCATTGGTTGCCTTGGGTCCTGTGCCCGTCCTTGAGCCAATCACTGCAGCTGGAGGATTAGTGGTTGTCCGTTAGACCACAGGCCCACCTTTGTGGTCAGGGTGGGGTCCACTAAGGCACAGAGGCTGAAATGAAAATTGGGTTGGGTACCAAGGAAAGCGGGTGTGGGTGAGACAAATGGCATCATCCCTATTTTACAGATGAGGCAGTTGAGGGCCCAGCATCCAACGTTACTTCTCTTGGCCCACACAAGGTGGTCAGTGGCAGATGTGGGTTTAAACCCCTTGAAGTTCCTCTTCTTTCCCCCATCCACTCATTGCTCCGCTGAGGCTGTGGGCCAGCCAGACACCCTCCCTCGGTACCGCACGGCCCGCTCGCGGCCCTTGGATTTACTGTATCTGGAACAGCATCAGGTTTTCAGGCGAGGCATTTTTATTTTGCCCTAAAAGCCTTCCAGGTGGGGGTGGGGGCAAGATACAATTCCTAGGGGCTCAGCTTTAATGGCTTCTTTTATAGAATCGTTCGAATTATAAATGCATGAACTCGAGGAAACCCTTGCTAAGGAATGCAGGAAAGCCGAACATTCAAGGGGGTGAAGGTAAAACAGTGGTGGATGGGGGACGTTTGCTCTTTTAAACATGAGCTGTTAAAAAACCAAAGCGAACCCCCTGGTGCCGATCTGGTCCCCGGGAGGCTGGGTTTCCTGACTTGGGCCCGTCTGGGGGTCTCCAGGTGAAGTTAATTCCAGATGCGGATGGGCCCAGGGCCTCCAGAAGCACCGCGTTCATTGGCCTCTGACCCCTCTGACCTAACTGGGGGTTACGCATTTCTGTCCCGGTTATGCAGCCTGGGTCCAAATCCTGTCCTGTCACTCCCAAGCCAATGAAATGTAAGTAGAACTTCCAGTAGCCAGAGCCCTGCAAACCTCAGCCCCACTCCTACCTGGCCCCGCTCCGTTTTTCTCCCTGCACACATACCACCGTGAGCTACGGCGGTCTGTGCTCCCTGCGTGCCCCCCCAACCCCCCATCCCCTGCATGCACGCCAAGCTCCGGAACAACCTGGCACAGAGTAAATGCTGTGTAAGTACTTGCTGGATGGACAGACAGCAGGTGCATGAGAGAACTGCAAGGCGCAGATGAAATCACGCCCACGCAGCCCCTCCCCACAAACCGCTTCTCCCCTAATCGATCTTCTGTGCATTTGGCTGCTTCCGGTCTAGGGCAGAGCATCAACCCCAAGTTGGCGGGCCTGATCGGGCGGCACGGACCCCAGAACAAGCAGCCCTTCATGGTGGCCTTCTTCAAGGCCACGGAGGTCCACATTCGCAGCACCCGCTCCACGGGGGGCAAGCAGCGCAGCCAGAACCGCTCTAAGACGTCCAAGAGCCAGGAAGCCTTGCGGGTGGCCAAGGTGGCAGGTATGCCTGGGGCGGGAGGGTCAATGCACCAACCCCAGGAACCCACAGTACGACCCCAGTAGGGGTATGACTCAAAATCCATTCCTGTGCCCAGCAAATGATCCTCGAGCCATCACAGCAGGAAGCAAACCCCAAGTACACAGAGCAAGTAAGTGGCATCCCTGGGATTTGAGCCTGTTTGGTTTTGCCAGGAAGCATCCACCTGCTGAGCGCTGGTGCCCCCAGCGATCCTGTTAAGGGTCTTCTGACAATTCACCGGGCATTTGCTGAGCCCCGCTTGGGCCTGCCTTTGTGCCAGCCTTGGGGGACATGGTCCTTTTCCCTCCGGGCTCACCAGGCAATGGGATGTTGCTGGCATCTGGTGGTCTGGGGTTGCTGGGATGATTTGGGGGGCTGGGCGGGCCTGGACCGGCCTCTTCAGCACTGTGGACGCCTGTGGCCCGTGTGCCCACACCCTGACCTGTCCCACGTACGTTCTCCTGCATGTTGAGGCCGCCTCTGGAAAGATGCACCTCGATGTTCCTCCAGACCAAAAAGAAAGCAAATAAATGAACTTCAGTGGCAAACCATTTTCCCCACGGACTGCGGAAATGACCACCCAGATCCTAGGGGCCCAGCTTGGGGCTGAAAGAAACCACCTGCCCTGTCCCCTCACCATGGCCCGCTGTGTTGCCATCTGAGGGGTGCTCCCTCTGCTCCCCAGATATCCATGTCTTCATATCCAGAACCAGTGAATCCGTTACTTTACGTGGCAAAGGGGGCCCAGGCTGCCAATAGAATTCAGGCTGCTAATCAGCTGACCTTAAAATAGGGAGATAAGCTGGCCTGGTCCAGGTGGGCCCAGCATCCCGCTGTAATCACAGGGGTCCTTACGGGGGGAGAATCCCTCCTCGCTGTGGTCAGAGAGGTGTGAGCCCAGAGAAGGGCGGGAGGTATGATGTCGCTGGCTTTGAAGACAGAGGCAGGGTATGACACACAAGCCGAGAAGGCAGATGGCTTTTAGAAGCTGGGAGGGACGAGGGAATGGATTTCCCCCCTGAGCCTCCAGAAGGAACATGGCCCCACCGACACCTTGAATTTAGCCCGTGTTGGACTTCTGCACTACGGAGCTGGAAGGTACTAAGCTGGTGGTGTTTGCAGCCGCCGTGTTTGTGAGCGTTCGTTACAGCAGCTGCAGGACGCAGACCCCCTGTGCAGAGTGGTTTACTCCACGTGCCCACGCGCCGTCTCCGAGCTCCGGGTGGGCTGCCAGGCCGGGCAGGGTCTGCAGCAGGAATCAGGCTGCCGGCCACGTCGGAAGCTCTGAGCCGAGCTCATCAGCTCTGCCTGCTCCTGGGCCCCGGGGCCGGCCTGGAGAGGCACGCGGGGGGCACACGGCAGCCAAGTGGCCCCCACCCTCAGACTAGCCTTATATTGTCATCAGCTAACTTGGCTTCATGTAACCAGTTTTTACATTTCTGTTCATTTTCCTTTTTGAAGGCGAAGGAAGGAATGGTCGCTGTGCTTGGTGAAGTTTTCAGAGCAGGGTTTCCGGACCCCGTGGGCTTCAGCGGCTCTGGAGCTTGTGTGCAGGGATTCTGGAGGGCTTCTTCGCTGGCTGGTGGATCCATTCTTTTTTTAGGCTTCTCGGAAGGCTCTGTAAGGCTTCCGAACGAAAATCCAACTGAACCCCTTAATTTGCAGTGGAGACCTCCTCTGTGCTGGCTCTAGGAGCTGGGGTCCTATGGGAAAAGCCCAGCCATGGTCCACCCTCGGGGTCTGGGCCAGGCTGGAGGTGGCTGTCACTTACTAACAGGCCTGAGAGGCAGGGGATGGTGACTAGGGGACTGACGATCCCAGGGGAGGGGGCTGCAATGGAGACTGCCCCGCTAAGAGCTCAGCGACCAGCAGGTGCCCCTGAGGTCTGGCTGGGTCGGCTCGACTGGAGCGATCCAGGGAGTGGGACCCACAGGCACAGAGGCCTAGGGCGGGAGGCGGCAGGGCTCCTTTGAGGGGAGAAGGAGGCCGTGGGACAAGGGGAGGGTGGGGCTGGCAAGGTGAGCCAGATCAAGGGTCCTCTTAAGTCACATCTTAAGTGTGAACTTCATCCAAAACAAATCTGGAAGCCTTTGTAGTTTGAAGCTCTGGTGTGGGGGCAGGGGTGATCAGATGGTCCTTCTGGCTGCACTGAGAATGGCGAGGAGCAGAGTGGGGTGCTCAGGAAGGGTCAGAGGAGGGACACGTGTTAGAAGTCTTGCCATTAAGCCAGGCAGGACGTGCTGGCACATTCCATGCCCACAGACTCCAGCATTTTGGAGGTCTGTCCGGCCTCAAAGTCTTAGAATTCGACACCCAATTTCCCCCCCTGCATGCCCACCAAACATTCCACTTACATAACCTCCGGGACGGGGCTCTCATTCCCTCACACGGCAGCCTTTCTAGCTTGCCTGGAATCTGCCTCCATCCTGGGACTTTCTACTTCCTGGCGCTTTTTGCTGTTCATCTCAACCCTTCCTGGAAATTCAGTTTAAAAAAAAATACCACGGCCTGGGCCCCACCCCAGGCTTGGTAAAGCAGAATGTCCGAACGTATGTATACACACACACACACAACACACACCCTTCTGAAGAGCTTTACCTCATGTGGCGGCTGGGAGTCCTGCTGAATCCTCTCACGCGGCAGGCCTTTATGTGTGGGGAGGACACGCGCTCCGGCCCGCTGTCCGCTACACAGCTTTCTTCCCTGTAGGCTGATCACCCGCCCCAGAGCCTTCACCTGCTCTTAGGGGGTGTGGCTTGGGGTTGAGAGACTGGATCCCACTTTCTTCTCCCCACCCACGTTTGCACTCAACCCCCTGGGAACTAGGCATCTTCCCCAAATGATCTGGGGGTTGTAACCTGTGAGCTGCTCAGGCAGGGGCTGGTCCAGGCGGGTGAAGTGGCTGCGTGGGTTTGGGGAGCCGGACCAGAGGGACAGGCGAGCTGGGAGTCTCCTTCACAAGCATCTCTTCTTCCCTGTCCTAGTCTTTCTGCTAATACGAGGTCGTCGGGAAGCAGGACTTCTGGCCCTTTTCTCCCAGAGCAGCCCCACAATCGAAGGAGGCTGGAGGTGCAGGGCAGGTGGCCAGGTCTCTGGTGGCAGGGCCAGTGCCCAGCCTCTACTTACACCCACAACTGGCCTCACAAGCTGCTCGCAGCCTTGGTCTGTTGGGGCCTTGGGTTTCAACGTGAAGCCAGATATCATTGCTTTGCTTTAAGACAGGGTTGGGAAGAGTGGCACTCAGGCCAATACCCATCCTTCCTCTGCTCATGGCAGACATTACTAATCAATGGTGGCACCTTCTCACTGAGCCTCACAAAGCTTTGGATCCTTTTTTACTCAGGACATCAAGCAGCCAGCAATGTTGGTGCTTGACGCAAAGCTTCTTTGCCATGTCCCTGTCCCAAACTAACGTGTTTGGTCCTCTGTCTTGTTCAGGCTGGTTCACGCATCACTGTGCTGAGGGATGGGCCTCCTCCCTCCCTTCTACCTTCCACCCTCCTACAGTGAAGGGGGAGAAGGAGGCTGCACAGTGATGTTGCCCCAGGCATTGCCACAGCGTGGGAGGCCATCTTTGGACTTCTGCTCAGTACATTCTGGACAGTATTACAAATGGTCTGATAGATTTCTTGGGGCTCTTCTCTGATGGCTTGGATGGGGTCATTTGCTCTTATCTGAACCAATCCTCACTCCAAGTGTGAAATAGGAGCTGGTAAGCTCAGTCCTAGGTTCTGTACCCGTCACTGACAAGGGCTGGGGTTGCCATGGGCCCCTGAGGCCACCAGGAGGGCCACTCACCTGGCCATCTGAGAGAGCTGACCAGGCAGGGGGGAACAGGGTGCATCTGGATGGCTCCCAAGTGCAGGTCAGGCGAGCAGCAACCCCGGATCATCTCCTGGGCTTTCCTCTCCATCCTGCAAGGAGTTCTCCTTGTGTTCCTCACCCACTGGTGTTCATTACCTTCTGGGACACTGAGGCCTCAGCAGTAGACAGAAGCTAAGGCATCGACGTCTTTATTTGTGCGTTAATTACACAAATGTTGGTGGACACTGGGCTCTGGGGACCTAATGGTGACCTCACAAGACCTTTATGAAGAGGCAACATTCGAGGTGAGGCTTAAATATCAAGTAGAGCCAGACATACAAAGATTTCTAAAAGGAGCATTTCAGGTAGATGAAAAGGCAAGTGCAAAGGCCCTGAGGTAGGAACAGGTTTGGCAGTACCTCCACAGCTCAGAAAAAAGGCTGTGGCTTAGGAATCAGGGCCACATAGGGCCATACAGGCCAAGGGCAGAGTTGAGACATTGCTCTAAACATGATAGAAATCCCTAGAAAGTTTTAGGTGGAGGAAAGACAAGTCATGGGTAAGGGAAAACAAACAACAACAACAACAACAACAACAAAAAAAAACAATCCCCATAGCTGCAGAATGGAAGATTGTGCAGGAACACCAGAGTGTGTGTGTGTGTGTGTGTGTGTGTGTGTGTGTATATCTATGTGTGTGTGAGAGACAGAGGGGGGCAGAGCTTTCTACGTGTTTACAAGTGCTCAAGCCCTAACCCAAATGCCTACAAACACTACATACTTCTGGAAAACCCCAGTGCATGGTTTTTGCTCCTCAGAGAAACCTCAGTAGTGTGTTTCTCTGGGAGGTCAGTGGGATTTGACTTCCCACCCTCTCATTTCTTCCTGGTGGTGGGGAGTTTGTCCCAGGCCCTGTCTGTGCCCCCTCTTGCCCTTGAAGAGGGGTGAGCATCGCGAGGTGGGCTGGCCTCAGCAGGTAAGCTCAGCCGGAGGCAGACCCGTTTGAGCAGACTCCCGCAACCAGCATGGTGGCACGTGGCTCCAGTTAGATTCCTACACGGAATCCGGGCAGAGGTCAGCCTCCAGACAACACATGTGTACAAAAAGGTCAATGTCCCCAGAAGGATCCAGAGAGTGCTAGGAGCTAAGATGGTGCAAGAGGGATGGGGATGTTGGTGCTTCTTATGGAAGCTGTTTGCTAGGGAGGGAAATGAATTTTAAGGCTACAGGTACTCAAATGGCTTTTGTGTCAGAAAGGTCACCTTCCGGCAGAGCTCGTCTGTGCTTACACCACTGCCTTAGACTGAGGAAACCTTAATATGTGTGTGTGTTTCCTCTCCCCCGCCCCACGCCCCTGTCTCCCGCCAATGCAGAAAACAGCAACCGCGACCAGAGGCAGGTGTGCAAGAAGCATGAGCTGTACGTCAGCTTCCGCGATCTGGGCTGGCAGGTAAGGACAGGTGGCCGGATGGGCCCTGATGGTGGGCGCTCTGGTGTGGGCGTCCCCGTGCTCCCTGCAAGGCAGTGGGGCTGTGTCCCGTGTGTGCAGTGAGTCACGTTTCTCATCGACTCCAGATGAAGTGTCCAGAATCAAGTGTCCTAACTAGGGTAGAGAAGTCAGGATAAGGACACAGGGATGCCTCATTACACGCAAGAGCAGAAATGTGGTGGAGCCTCAAGCGAGAACCAGGAACCCAAACACTTTGGACTCCGAGCCTCATTCTCCACGGAGCTCCATTTGCACCCTGCGGCTGGCTGCTTCTCTCGGACGTGGTGGAGCCCACGTGCTGGAACCCAGCTGCCTGCAGGGCCGCCTCCCACCCTCTGCCCTTCCCCCTTCAGTGATTCAGATTCCCAGGGCAGGGGTGGATTGGCCCAGCTCGGGGCAGGTGCCCGATCCTGCGACAGTCGGCTGTTTGGGGGATGAGATCATGTCACAGGACTAGGACGGCTCCTTCCGGAACCATTTGGATGGAATGGGGCGAAGGGCAGGGGAGGAGTCCTAGGACAGGCATGAGGGTCATACCATCTAATGACTGTTAATGAGCATCTGTGACATTCTGGGCACTCGTCCAGGCCCTGGAGATACAGCACATTACCCTGCACCTGTCCTCACGGAGCTCAGATATCCCAAACGGGGCGTTGAGATCACCAAGGCCACTGGTTTTGTTGTTCACTCCTCAGCGAGCTTGTGGTCCTGTGGGGGAGCCCAGATTCTTCCCTGGGGATCGTGCCCGAGCATAGCGCACAGCCCGTGCGGAGCCCTCCTGCGGCTCTGTGCTCCGCGGGGCGCCGGCCGGGCCTGCATCCGGGTACTGGAACCGAGCCCCAGACTCCAGCTCCTCTGTGGGAAGAGTGCACGAGCCCGAGTCCGTGAGGGGTGTACGTATTGCTAGAATGGTACTCCTGTGCTAACCCGCCTTAAGGCAGGCGTGGCCATGCGCATCCTTCACCAAGAGCCGCACGCCTGCCCCAGGCGCGGACAGTCATTCGGTTCCCAGCGTTGCGGGGTAGTAGTCTCTCTCCCGTGTGGGTGACCTGAGGCGCGGAGCTTTTATTTAAAGCAAACTGCCAACGTGTAGCCACCCCGTAGTGCTAGAGTTGACCACCCGCCCAATCACACGTCTCCGGACCCCCTCCCAGCAGGGCCATGCAAGCATCCGTTCCGGGCCCAGCCCAGCCCATCTTGGTCCTTCCCTCCTTTTGCCTTCTGTGGGGGACTGTGATGGCGTGTCCTCCGTTTCTCCTGCTTCTGCGGGACCCCCAGCTGCTCAGGGTGGTGTGGGCCTCCTCTTTGTCCTCTGGGAGCAGAGTCTGGCCCGCAGGAAGGAGCTTGGGCAGGAAAGGCCGTATGGGGCTCACACTGTCCCTCCCGCAGGACTGGATCATCGCTCCGGAAGGCTATGCCGCTTACTACTGTGAGGGCGAGTGCTCGTTTCCTCTGAACTCCTACATGAACGCCACGAACCACGCCATCGTGCAGACACTGGTGAGTGTAGCCCGCGTGCCCCCGGGCGTGCTCAGCGGGGGGGCGGGGCCGCTGGGCCCTACCTCACACCCCTCCGGGCTGGGGCCCTACCTCACACCCCTCCGGGCTGGGGCCCTGACTTTCGCGGGGCTTGGGCACTCCTCCTGGCGTAGGCCCCTTCGTCCATAAAAAAGAAAAAAGATTAAAAATCATAGTTTATAACAGCATTGGCATGAAGATGTGTAATTCCCGGCCCTAACGATTTCTCCTAATTCAGAAAGAAATGAGGACAGGTTCATGGGCTCCTAAAGGTGTCTTGGATAATGGTCACTGTGCCCTGGCCCTGCTTCTGTCTCGGCGACTGTTCTTGGTTTTCCGCACGTCTGTTTGGCGTCCATAGGCGTCCCCACCCCCGGCATCCATAGGCATCCCCACTCCCAGCCCCCAAAGTCTGGACTTCCCTGGGTTCAGGCCAGCTTGAGAGCCTGTCCCCTCCCCTAGCTCAGTCTTTGCCTCCTAGCCTGAACTTTGGGGTTCAGCCATCCTAGGGCATCTCCTGCAGGTAGACCCCGCACTGGGAGCTGAGGACCCTGCAGGGAACAGCACAGACCTGGTTCCTGCCCCTGGGGCCTCAGTTTCCCGGAAGAAAAGCAGTCAGGTGAGCCAAGGAGGATGTGTGAGAGGAGAAAGCGGCAGGAAGCCAGCAGATGGGACAGAGAGATGAGGCGGGGCAGGGGCCATTTCTGGCTGAACTTCCATGGGGTCCTTGGAGGATTCAACTGTGATAAGAAGATAAGCTCCTAACAGGGTGCCCAGCCCTGCTGACCCTTGGTAGAAGGGACTTTTACTACTATACCAAAAACAGTATGAGTGATAAAAATTAGGAACTTGGTTCTTCGGCTTAGAATCTGAGGCTCGGGGATCTTGGTTATCTGGCTCCCTCCCACGAACATTATCAGGGCCTTTACCTCCTCGTGACAGCTCACCACCCAGGGCCATCCCCTCTGTCCTACAGTTCTGGTTGTTTGGAAGCTTTTGGCTTCTTTTATTTCGTGGCAAACTTGTTCCTGCCCCATATGTTATGTTTTAGAGAAGAAGTTCTCCTATTCTTTTCATTCGGGCCACGCTCTGCCCTTCAAGGAAGGCTTCTCTCATAGCCTTGCTTTTCCAAGGCCCTTCCTTCCCCAAAGGTAAACTCTGAAGTCCTGCTCGGGATTGGAAGTCCTTGGGCTGGAAACCAATAGTGCCCCCAACCTGTTCCTTGGCCTGGGCCTGTTCTCCTCTGCCCGTGTGCCCCCCAGTGTCCTGCCCTGACACCCCTAGGAGGTGCTGGGGGGCGGTCTCCCAGGCTGCCAGGGGCACACCTCTACCCTCCGACCCCTGCTTCATGGCCCATGCAGTGGGAGCCTGGCTGTCCCCTGAATACACACTCAGCCCGCGTGTCACGAGGGAGCTCTGCGGTCAGAACGAGCAGTCTGATTATACTGAAAAGAGGTTCCGTGGGCCTGTTTAAAAAGGGGGAAGGGAAGGAAATGTAAAATAAGATGAAAATTGAGAGGAAGGCAAGCCATAAAAGACGCTGAGCTCTAGGAAACAAACTGAGGGTTGCTGGAGGGGCGGTGGGTGGGGGGATGGGGTAAGTGGGGGATGGGCATGAAGGAGGGCACTTGGCAGAATGAGCACTGGGTGTTCTATGCAACTGATGAATCACTAAATTCTACCTCTGAAGCAAGTAAAAAAAAAAGGGGGGGGGAATCCTCGCCTTCTGGGAGTCCTGGTGAAAAACAGAGGAAATGAGCTGATGTCTGGGATTTGCTTTCAAATTATTCAAGGGTGGAGGAGGTGGGGGAAGGGTTAGATTTGTAAGGTTTGAAATCGTCCATAATAAAAAGCTACTAAGTGTGCTGTCTTATGTCAGAGGTCACAGGCTGGAGGCTTCCAGAGTGTTTTCACTTGGCACGCGCGGTGTGTTGGAAACCTGGAAATTTCACACCCAAACAAAGCCGACCTAAATCTGCGGCCTGTCCCGGACACGCGGCACACCCAGCTGCTCTGGCTTCGGCTGGCCGCGGTCAGCTGGCAGCATCCGCCCTCCGGTTTGCCCCAACCCTCACTATCCCCTCTTGTCTTACCCTCGCCTCCTTTGCTCGTCCAGGGGTGCCTGCGTGGCCCCTTCGGGCGTCGGAGTTTGTTTGCCCCCAGCCCACGTCCCCTGTAAGGTGCATAGAATCCCACGAGCAAGAAGGAGCAGTAAACCTGAACGGCTAGCCGGCTTCTTCCTTCATTCCTCCCCTTCTAGACCTTCTTTCTCATGGGTGTCCAACCAAGTGTTTGCCCGATTTTATCCTCCTAGTTTTCCTGCTCAGGAGGCAGAATCTTCTAGTATAATTTAGCCCTGCACCGTCCAATACAGTAACCACGTGGCACTTGAGCACTTGAAAGATGGCCAGTCTGAATCAAGGTGCTTTGTCCATCTAAAATACCCGCTAGGTTTTGAAGACTTAGTGCCAAAAAAAAAAAAAAAAAAAGCTGCTTTATGGTACATGTGTGTTGAAACGATAACATGTTTGAAATATTGGGTTAAATGAAATACAGTATTTAATTTTACCTATTTCTTTTCCGTCTTTTCAAACGTGGCCGCTAGGACATTTTAAATTACACGTGCGACTTGGCATTGTATTTTTCTTGGACAGGACAGGTCTAGCCCAGAGGTCAGCCGCTTTTTTCTGAAAAAGGCCAGACGGTAAATATTTTTAGCTTTGTGTGTCACAAGCCCTCTGTTGCAGCTCCTAAACTCGGCCGTTGTAGCGGAGAGGCAGCCCTCGATACTACGGAACCAGTGGGCGTGGCCAGGTGCTAATAAAACTTTATTAACAAAACAAAATCAGGCGGCAGGACAGGATTTGGCCTGCTGGCCCACTCTGTCTATCCCAGGTGTTCTCCTCTTGGAATATATCTGCCTCCCACATTTGACATTTGACAGTGTCTGGAGACGTTTTTGGTGGTCGTGGTTGGGGGTTGAGTGCCTCTGGCTTCTCGTGGGTGGAGCACAGAGAAACCGGTAACCACTCCGCAATGCCCAGGACAGCCGGGTGGCAGAGAACCACCTGGCCCCTGACTTCCCAGCTTTGTGCTGTGGACACCTCTGTGCTCTGGTTCCCTGGTCTGTGCAACAGAGGTTGCGCGTCCTGGGCACGTGCGGTCACCCCCTGGGGCGGGGGTGGGGGGGAGTGTCGCGCAGGTACCGTCATTTTGCCCAAGCAGCTGGCGTTGCTTATAGAAATGAGGAGGCTGGGGAGCAGGGACCCAGTGCTTCTCACCACTGCCGCCGTTCGCTGTGTGTTCCAGGTCCACTTCATCAACCCCGAAACGGTGCCCAAGCCATGCTGTGCCCCCACTCAGCTCAACGCCATCTCTGTCCTCTACTTCGACGACAGCTCCAACGTCATCTTGAAGAAATACAGAAACATGGTCGTCCGAGCCTGTGGCTGTCACTAGCGCCTCCTGGAGGTCAGACCCTCCAGCGCCACACTGTTCCGGGATCCTTGGTCTCCCACCGCCCAGTGCCTCCCGCCGCCCAGCACAGTGACCGCCTTTCCCGAGACCTGTCCCCATCCCCAACCTTAAGGGCGTAGGAGGATTAAGGAATTTGAGAGGCAAATGCCTTTTGATCAGGTTTTCATCGGCCTCCTATGGACAAGATCCTACGTGCTGCTGCAGGCAAAACCTAAAGGAAAAAAAAAAAAAAAAATATATATATATATAAAGAAAAATTGCCCAGCCACGACCATTGGCTGTGAAGTCTCAGCCGTGCACTGCCGCGTTCCCAGGGGTAATTAGGAGTGCCCTCCAGCCAGGCCACCCAGCAGCGGGAGGAAGGGGGCACGGCGAGGGGTGGGCACGTTTATGTCTGTGCGCAAGGAAAATTGACACGGAAGTTCCTGTAATAAATGTCACAATAAAACGAATGAATGAAAATGGTTAGGATGTTACAGATATATTTTCCTAAACAATTTATCCCCATTTCTTGGTTTACTCTGATTTCATAAACAGAACTGTGGCCAGCGGAGGCAGGGGAGGCCCCCTCTCCGTTCCATTCTGGTTTCATTCTGAGGCTTGCAGAGGCCCGCTGTTTACATAGACTTCCCCAAATCCAAGATTTGACCGGGAAGGGAGAGGGCAAATTTCTGCTCGAAGGAGGGGGCGTGTTGACCTTAAAGGAAAAATTTGTCCCATCCTTCCGCTGGGTGTGTGGTGGCAGAAATTAAAATAGGTGTGTGAAGCGCTGGCCGACACTCGGAATTGGTTTTCCGGCTCTCCTAGTAGTAGAAAATCAATGTGGAATGACAGGGTAGAAGGGACAGCATTCAGGAGAGAACCGGCAACTTGACCCTGAACTCTAGCTAACATGGCCCTATTTAAAGAAGTGCCAATGAAACCTCGCTCTAGATAGGGGCGGGGTGGGTGGGGGTACTACCCCTGTTGGTCACTGATTGGCAGCAGCATTCTGGATTCTGGGTTCCAACCAGGGCCACTATAGCCACATGTTCAAATTTGGAGACCCCTACTGAGGGCTCTGCAAACAATCGGCTCCTTGAGGTAAGGAGCAGATGGCATGGTGGAGATCTGCTAGATGCAGAGTGTGCTGGATAAGAATCTCAGATGGAAGGATCTAAAAGCTGCTTTGAGAGTGATGTCCTAATTGAGCATTGTGTTTCAAAGGTGCTGTCTCTGATGTGGCTCTTGGCATGAGTCTCACTTGCCTTGGCCAGCAGGTCCCTTAAATGCTATGCACCCAGCCTCTAGCTGCAACACAGGCTTTGCGGAGCTCTGGGCTGTCTGTGAACAAAGAGCAGGGTTATCCAGGTGAGGCCTGTGCCCCTAGAACCTGCTCCAGCAGGGAATCATTTCTCCACCTTGATTAAGTTGGTTCCTAGAAACACTGGGGCCCTGTTTTTATTTTCTTTTATTTTTCGTCTTCAGTAGCTTAGGCTGCAACCTCCAGTCAGCCTGGTCAATGGGGAAGAGTCACTGTTTTTGCCGTACTTCGTTTTATCTGTTGGCAGGTCTGGGGATATCTGTGTGGTTCCCTCTTGGTGCAAGTTTTCTTACCACTTAAGCCCCACCTGGTTTCTGGCTAGCATCCTTTGTACATTGAAACATGTAAATAGTTGTTACAAAACAAAGAAATTATTTATGTCCATTGGAAGCTCATTTTACACCCTCCTTCAGTCCCTTGTTCGGGATGATGAGCTCGCTTCCCCCAGCCTGTTTGTTTTCTTATTTAAGACTATTTATTAACGGTCAGACCAATGTACCCTCAGCTGTTGCACAGAGCAGTCTTCAGCGAATTTTCTGTATAAATAGACAAAATAAAAGGGTTTTGACTTTTCAATAAAAGGAGACATTTGGTTCTGATTCTTGGGGCTGTGTATGTCTGTGTGTGCTGTTTTTTCTCTCAACTCTTGGACATTGGAGTTCTCTCGGTTTGCTAAGATCTCGCTGCCTTGGCCCCCACCGTTAACACACTGTTTATCATCCAGGTCCTGGGGAGAAAGGGGCGCTCGTCAATATTTGGCACAGCTGTGTGGGGCTCCAGGCAGGAGAGATGGAACCCAACAACAAATGGGAATTTGGTAGGCTCCACTACAAAGATCCTTGATTGAATTACAGTGCAGCTGTCAACAGCTGTTTCAAAGAGGCAGGGGGTAAATTAGCTGTGTTTACTGCTGACATAGTTTAAAGATTTAGTCATCCCAATAAAATAGAGGCACAAGAAAGAAAAAAAAAAAAAGGGTGGGGGGAGTGTATACCCAAAACTAAGGCAGCCCAGGCCCCAGAGCCAATATTGTCCAGGGCAAATTATTTCAGCGGTTTGGGGGCTGCTGTTGGCTCCCGGCTCAAGCTGTTGGAGGGACCCCTGGGGGCCCGGTGGAGGCCGCCAGGGGCCCACCGCCTCACTGCGCACAGAGCAGCACCGAGCCGTGCAGCGTGGAACAAGAGCTCAGGTTCCTTCTCGCTTTGAAATGCACACTGAGGTCACCTGATGGATGTTAGAACCCCAGCTGTTCCTTGGCCAGACTGTTCGCTCTTCCCCGTTGCCTCCAATGAAGCAGCCGCTCCTAACAAGCTCCAGCCTCTGTGATTTCCAAACCCTCCTGTCACTGTCCTGATGCGCAAGTTAGCTTTTGTTCTATTTCCAGGCCCAAGACCAGAGCCACAAACTGGAGGGCCAGATGCGGCCTGCAGACGTGTCTTCTCCCCTCCGCGTGGTGTTTAGACATCTTCAAAAAGTGAATTCATGGCCAACATGTTTTTGAGAACCAGAAGGTGGGGGGGAGGTGGAAAAAAAATCCCCAATTCTGGCCCCCCCTTGAGAAATGGGCAGACCTGGCTGCCCTGGGCCGCATTCCTGCATGGAAACTCGGCTGGCGCCAAAGAGCACTTGTTGCCATAGTCGCCACTGCTCCCAATTGCCTCCCTCACGAAGGGGTGAACGTCAGTTGCTGGTTTAGTAGTTGCAGAGAGCTGCGATTTGTACCCACGTACAAGCAAGCAGGTAAAAGCAGGGCAGAGGGGGCCACACCTTCAGGAAGAAGCAGAGAGGACACACGTCTTCATCCCCGGCTCACCGCTCCCCCCGGTCTGGCACCTGCCCAGGCCCCTGTGGGCAGGTGTGTTTGTGGCTGCAGCACCACCTGTGGCCTCATCTTTTGCCTTCACGTTTCACTTCCTGCTTTCCACTGCTCTTGCTCGTTTTCCCCTTGGAGCAGTTTTTCATTGCCCGCTCTCCCAAGCCTGCTCTTCATGCTCCTTCCTCGGGTCGCATGGCTCCCCCGGCTTGGCCTGATGTCCCCGCTGGCCGTGCTGAGCAGGCACAGAGAAGTGAAGGCGTTTACTCAAAGTCCCCAGCTAATAAGGCCTGGGTCTGGAATTTGAACCCCAGCGCCTGGGCTCCCCTGAGCTCACCGGAGCTGAAATCTGCTGGGGCTGCTGGTGAAAGCGGGGTTCCTGACGCCCAGCCCCAACCCTCCCAAGGTCCCCCAATCCCAGGTGTCAGTCCCTGAACCCATACCAACCTCCCGGCCCGCCACCACAGGCCTTGGGTCTCCCTCCTGCTTCCAAGCTGCCCGAGGCCCGTTGGGAGCCCACGGCTAGACACAAAGCCCCCTCCCTGGCTGGGGCCGGCGGCCTTCCCTGTGAGTCCTCCCCTGCCCGCCAGTGACAGAGGCTGTGTGGGCCTCCCTGGGACCTTGGGGGTGGGGAGGTTAGCAGTGGTCACGGAGGCCATCTGCTCGGAGAATTCTCACACGTACATTTTTAGTCCATCTGTTCAGATCTTTTGGAGAAGGTGAGTATATTCGTTGCCTGGCTGTAACTGGTCACTGCAGAGGGGTGGCCTAAAACAGCAGAAATGGATTCTCACAGTTCCGAGGCCAGAAGTCACAAATCCGGGTGTCTGCAGAGCTAGGCCCCGTGCAGAGGCTTCGGGAAGACTCCTCGCACGCGTCTCCCGGCCTTCGGGGCTGCTGGCCTCCGTGGGTTGTGGCTGTTCTCAATCCAGTCTCTGCTCTGTCTTCACGTGGCCTTTATCTGTGAGTCTTACCTGTGCCTGTCTCTTAGAAGGACACTTGTGATCGGCTTTAGGATTTGCGGGATAATCCAGGATGATCTCATTTCAACATCCTTTTTGCAAGACCTTTTTTCCAAATACAGTCACGGGTCCCAGGGACTAGGATGTGGATATATCTTCTCTGAGGCCACCATTCAATCCGTTACAGTGAAGCTCCCATCCTTCTCACAAGGCTTCATCCCCCTCTCCTGCCACAGAGTTTTGGGGCCTAACAGAGCTTTCTAGCCAGCCTCAGTAGGTCCTCACAATGTGCCTTGGGCCGTGGGCGCTGATGGCGTGAGAGCTGCAGCTTTCTGCGCTATCCCATGGCTGGAGAAGGGGTTTGGGAGCCCAACCCCAGCTCTCCCCCAATTCCCACCCTTTGCCTACACACTGTCGGAGCGACTGTCCTCCAGGGGGGCCGATGCGGCACAGGCATCCAGGCCGGGTCGACCCTGGGGGAGCCGGCAGACCATACGCAGGGATGACCGCCGTCGAGGGCAGCCAAACCACGGTGCCCTTTATAGGAGCGGGGATCCCTTGGAGGAAGCCCGACCTTCCTCGTTGGCCAGAAGCATTCCTTCACTCACCTGTTCATGCACTAACTCCTGGGTTGGCTGCATGCCAGCGCTGCCACGGGCCCTGGAGCTGGGGGACAACCGGGTGAGGCATCCGCCCCACGACGCTGGCATCTGGGGAGCACAGGAAACATACCTGGCACCCCAGCATGGCTGTGCGGACCCCTCCCTTCATGCAAAAGAATGCAAATTCGGTTTTATGACTGTGTTGGAACAAGGACAAATATCAATCAGGCTGAATCCCATTCATTTCTTACCTTCTTAACCATCTTAAAAGACGTTAAGCCATTTTGTGGGCCCCTGACGGTACCACGAGCCCTGGGCGCTGTATCCGTGGTGCCTGATGGCCAAGCTGGCACTGACGGTGAGCGATTTAGTGGCAGGTAATGATGTGTATTAGGAAGAAAACAGTGAGCAGGGGAAGGAAGTGAGGGGTTGGCAGCCGAGCTCCTCAGACGGAATGGTCAAGGAAGGGTTCCAAAGGGGCCCTTTCAGCTGAGACCCGGAAGGAAGGACAGAGCAGGCCCGTGAAAGGCAATGGAGTTACTGTAAGGAAGAGCATTTCTGCCTGAAGGATTAGCATGTACAATGGCTCCGAGGCCCCAGTTGAGCCTCTCCCTCCTCATCATCTGCAGGGCTGGAGGTGGGGGGAGCACTGATGCCACTCCCCCCTGGTGTCTGGGGTGAGAAGTGACACCTGCTCAATTCATTGCTGGGGCCGCTGAGAGGACACTCCCTCAACTGCTCTGGAGGAAGACCTCTGCTGCTTTCTTGCAAATACCTGTTTGGGATGGAAGAGCATTCTCATGCCAAGTCAGAGGCAGTGTGCGTTGGGCAGAGGGCCCCGCGATCAGTTACTTAGTTGGCCGTGGGACCTTAGCTGTGGGCAACCCTCTACCTTCTCTGTGACCTCGGTTTCCTCATCTGCAAGAGGGTATGGTGCCCACCTAGATTATTTCGGATTAGCCTCCATGGTAAACAACAAAGAAACCCACATAACAGTGGCTTAAACAAGATTAATATTTCTTTCTCATTTCAAAGAAGTCTGCAAGTCAGCTGTCCAAGGTCAGGATGGCAGCTCCACTGTACCATTTGGGATCTAGTCTTTTTCTGCCTTTCTGCTCTGTCATCCTAATTCATGGCTTCCATCCTCACAATACATCTCATGGTCCAACATGGCTGCTGGAGCACCAGCCATTATATCCATATTCTAGGCTGAATGCTCCCTTCAAGCAGCCATCCTAAAGAGTAGACACAAAATACCCACTCACCTTCAATTAACAAAAATACAGTCACATGGCCACACCTAGCTGTAGAGGAAACTGGAAACTACAGTCTTTTATTCTCGGTGGCAATGTCCATAGTCAAAAATCAGCAGTCAGGGTCCTATCTCTCTCAGAATTTTAGGGATGCTGGAGCATCCTAAATAGCAAGTAGCTATTTGTATTAGTTTTCTATTGCTACATAACCATTGCCAAAATTTGTTGGCTTAAATCATCACCCGTTTATTATCTTACCCCTTCTGTGGATCAGAAGTGTGGGCAAGGTGTAGCTAGGCTCTCTGCTCAGGAGCTCACAAGGCTACGGTCAATGTGTCAGTGGCTGCCTTTTTACCTGGAGCTTCAGTCTTCTTTCAGGTTCATTTAGGTTGTTGGCCAAAATCAATTCCTTGCTGTGGTAGGACCAAGGGCCCCATTTTCTTGCTGGCTATCAGCCATGGGTTACTCTCAGCTCCTAGAGGCCACTCTCAGCTCCTTTATAAGTGGACCTCTCATAACATGGCCCCTTCATTCTTCAAAGGCAGCAGGAGGATCTCTCTTCGCTTAAAAATTCACCTGATTAGGTCAGACCCACCCAGGATAATCTCCCTTTGATTAACTCAAAGTCAGTTGGTTAGGGGCCCTAATTGCACGTGCAAAATACCTTCATCCTTGGGAGTGATCATTATATGTTGGGCAGAAATCTGGGGGTCTATGTCAGCATTTTCCCCTGTGCCTTGCCTAAGCTCCACTACACGCCTAGGGTTACAGAGGATATTAGAGGCACCACAGACACAGGCGCGCCCTGCAAGTACCAGGCACACGGGAGAGCAATGACTAGAGCTGAACATAGGGTCCTCCCACTGGGAAGGGGAGGCACGCGCAATGAATGGCACAATTCGAGTTGTGCCCAGAATCATTACCTGCAGTCCCTAAATTCTTTGTAAAGTCACTCATCACCTCAGCTACTCTCATATGTGCCTGGGAAGGACGATGGACTGCCCTGTCTGGATCTTTGCAAAACACAGTATGAGCTCTGGAGTGTTCCCTCTGGGCCAGGGCCCCCGCCCAAGGCACATGACGTGCTTTACGCTTGAGCTCACGGAATGCTCGGGGACAAGCCTGAGAGCCACATGCTAACTGCCCTTCCCGCTTAGGGAGGAGGAAACCATGACGTGTTTGCTGGATGCTGGTGAACGCACCCTGCACACCTCCAGGGGGCGCTGTTTATCGGAGGGGGAGGTCAAGGAAAGCAGCCCTTCCAGGACGGGGCCGGGCAGAGGCAGCCCTGCCCCAGCCCTGAGTCAGGGGGCCTCTGCTGGCAGGACAGACCCTCTCTCAGGGGACCCAGTCCTTACAGGGACTCGGCCGCACCCTCAGGCTGAAGCCTGTCCATCCCTTCCAAGGATACTTGCAGTGACCTCTTCCAGACACGTTTCCCTGAGCCTGCGGATCAATTCGCCCTGGCTCAGACGGCTTCAGAACTCTGGCCCTGGCCTCTCTTGGTCTTAGATTTGAGAAAATAAAAATAGAAGAGGAAAAACACAGAGCTCTCCAAAGCCTTTGGAGTTGCGACAGCTGTTTGGACGGAGGCGCAGTGCACCTGGCCTGGGGGGGCGGCGTCTGCTCCGGCAGCCCTCTCCCTGCCTCTGACTCGCGGCTATCAGGCCCAGGAGGCGGCCCAGGGGGCAGGGGCTCCAGCCCCCTGACTCCACAGCGCGCGAGGCCCGGAGCTGGCCATCCTTGAAGTGCTTTGCGTCCTGAGTTGTGGCCACAGATCTTGTCGCAGCACCGGTGATGGGCACTGCAAGACGGTGCAAACTCCCCTCCCCTCCCAGGGCCAGCAGCACGGGCCGTGCGTCCGAGGCAACCACCCGGGGCTCTGTGCTCTGAATGGCCCCTCGTTGGGTTGGATGGGCTGTCGTCACCGTCCTGCAATTCTTCTTGCCTTTTTAAGCAGGGGCCCCCCAGTCCCCCGCCGGGCCGTCCTGTGCCTGGTGAGGAGAAAAGACTTTGGCGTCAGGCCCGGGTCCGGTCGGGTCCCCGCCACATCTGTTGTTCCGTAAGTGCATTTAGAGCCCTGACGCACGGCAGCCAGTGTTCTGGGCACCGACGATATACCATGAGCCACGGGGAATTGAGGGCCCCATGTGCTTAGCACATCACGGGCAGAGAGAGCAGGAGAGCAAATAAACAACCAAGGGAAGGGGCTGACAACGGTGAGCGTTGGGTAGGGATCAGTGTGGGGCCCAGAGGGGAACAGAAGGCACTCAAATCAAGACCACTGGAGGAGCACATGAGAAAGGGGCTGTAACAAGGGTGTGCAGGCACAGTGTACAGAAACCCCATGGGTACCGCCCCATGCCTGCAGGGCTGCGTGCAGACCCCCAGGGAGAGACACGAGGCCGGCAGACGTGTGATGGGCGGAGGGTGATTCTCAGCCTGGGCACCACTGCCAGTGGGGTGGGCCATTCTCTGTTGCGGGGCATCCTGGACACCGTAGGGTGCTTGGCCGCATCCCTGGGCCGTGTCCTCCAGATGCCAGTAGTATCCCCCAAGTTGTGACAGCCACTTTTGTCCCCAGACATTGCCAAATGTCCCCTGGGAACGCAATGCTCCCGGTCGAGAGGCACCGATGGAGAGAAACTGAAGTCAAGCCGAACAAGGCAGGAGCCTGGCAGCTCGGGGGAGAGGTTAAGGGGCAGGAGCTCCCTCCTGCCTTCTAGAGAATCCCCGTGCTGTCCAGCCCGCGGCATTGGTGGTGNCACGCCCGTGGGGGGGGGGGGGGGGGGGGGTGGCAGTAGACAGCTGCGCATTTATTTCAGGGGACAGTTGAAGGAAAACTCCTCTAGCCGGTGGGGCCATTGGATGAAGGGCCCTGTATGTCCTGTTAAAGGACGAATGTGAGCCTCTTGCAAGCTGGCTCGCCTCGAAGCACCACATAGTAACCACATAGTTCCCCGAAGCCCCGGCTTCCTCTTCTGTAAAATGGGCACAGTGATAATAACCTCTTAGGGACATTGGGAGCATTAAAGGAGAGGATGTAAGCCGGGCACTTACCTCAGGGCCTGGCTCACTGGCATAGCCAGAGTCACCCTGTTCAACAAGAGACCTGTGCTCAGAGCCCTCCCTGAGCCCCGCCCCGCTGCGAGTAACAACCAGAAGGGCCCACAGCACCTGCCCCGCCCTCGGTTTCCCGGGACCGCTGTCACAAGCGACCCCCAGCTCAGGGCCTTACAGCAGCACAAACCTGACCCCTGCCATTCTGGGGCTCAGGCCTCGGGAGAGGGCTGGTTCCTTCCAGAGCCTGGAGGGCGCCCACCTTCTCCAGCCCCTAGGGCCCCCCTGCCGTCACCCCTCGGCTTGCAGCCCCTGCCCCTGGCCTTGGAGCAGCCAAGGGGGGGACGTGTTCAAATCCCCTCACATCTTTCTCCGATCCGCCTCCTTCCCTCACAGGGACCCTCGGGGTGATGTTGGGCTCGCCCCCATCATCCAGGATGATCTCCCCATCTCCACATCCTTAACCACACCTGCAAAATCCCCAGTGCGAGGTGGGATATGATAAAAAAATTAGTAAATATTTGGTCTTTGTTCCCAGTTCCTGGCACAGAGCTTCTAAAACCCTTGGAATGTCCTGAGGGATGGAAAGAAGGGGATTTCGAGATGTCGTCTGGTTCCCATAACTAGCTCCCTCCAACCACACCTGAGTTTATGCCAATGAGGTGACTCTTGCCTGAACCAGAGGGACGGACCCTGGGATTAGAGGGTTGGAATGTCCAGCCCAATCCCCTGACCCCCGGGAGGCGAGATGGGCTGGAGATTGAGTTAATCACCATTGGCCAATGTTTACCCAATCCTCCCTATTTAATGGAACATCCATAAAAACCCCTGAAAAACGGGGTTTGGGGAGCTTCCTGACTGGTGATCATGGGGTGGGGATGGGGGATTGCTGGGAGGGTGGTGTGCTGGAGAGGGCCTGGAAGCTCTGCGTCCCTCTCTTCCCCCATACTTGGTCCTGGGCCTCTCTTCCATTGGGCTGCTCGTTCCTGACCCGTATCCTTTAGAACTCACTGATAGCCGTAAGTAACTCGTGAGTTCCATGAGCTGCTTTAGCTAACGATCAAAACTGAGGAGGGGTTGTGGAAACCCCCAATTTCTAGCCAGTTGGACTTACAGCCCGTGTCTGACGTGGGGGCGGTCTGCCGGTGAGCCCTTAACTCCGGGGTCTGCCCAAGCTCCAGGTAAGGAGTGTCAGAATTGCTGTGAATCATAGGACACCCAGGTGGTGTCCGAAGATTTGAAGTCTTGGTTCGTCTGGGGGACTCCCCCGCTTCACCACCACATTTGGTGTCAGAAGCGTTGTAGTGAAAACAGTCGACAAAGTAGCAGGTGTCATCTACGCCAAGTACCGTATTCACAGATTCCAGGGATTAGGATGTGGACAGCGTTGAGGGGACATTATCTAGCCTCCCACACCTCACCCCATCTCCTCTCCCAGTACATCCTCTGCTACAGCTGCACACCCTCCTTGCCCTTCCCAACAGCCTAGGCGTGCCCTGCCTCAGGGCCTTTGCACCGGCTCCAGCCCCAGCCAGCAATGCTGTGCCTCCAGACAGTTGCAGGCTGTTCCTTAAGCTTCATCAGTCCTTCCCCCCGCTCACCTGATGCAGGAGCCCTACTCATGGCAAGGACTTTTGTCTGTTTTGGTCTCTGTGTTGTCCCCAGTGCCCAGCCCAGGGCTTGGCACATAGTGGAGCTTCCTTGACTTGTTTGAGGAATATATGTCATTACTGTCATTCACAGGCTTGGAATCAGATGGGGTTTGCCCCAGGAGCTGCACGAACTTGGGGAGGCCTTAACCCTGCCCCCCCGTGTCCCTCCCTTTCAGATCAAGGCTAGGGCCAGGGGTCTCTCAGTCAGCCTCACCGGATGGGCACCTTGGGCCGCATTTTGGGATCATCAGGGAGAAGTTTTCTCAAGTGTGCCCTGGGTGAACCTTCTCACTGACTCCTGTCCCAGACCCGTGGCTGTCTTCTCTGCTTTTCCCACTCTGTGACAGAGTGGCTGGGGGAATTGGGAACGATGCATCTGACCTTGCCCTCCCAAACTGGCGGCATTAAGTAACCCCTCCGAGTAAAAGACGACATAATTCCCAAGAACAGTTGGTGCGTGTGTCAGGTGGGGGTGGGGAGAACGGCGGGGACCAAGGTGGAAGTGGGCGGTGGGGGGCGGGGTGGAAACTGGACCACAATTTGTTCAGAGGCCTGCACCTTTGTACTTGACCCTCAATAGTGCATTTCTAACTTAATTAAGTTATAGACATGCTGAATAAAAATGGTTTCAATTGTTTAAGCCAACAGAAAAATTACATATTTGAGCTCCGACCCTGTAACCGAAGCCAGATCCGGGATCTGTCTATTTTAGGAGGTTTCAGCAGAAGTCCTCTTACACAGTCCATCTAGCCCGGAGCTGGAGAGCGGAGGCTTTACCCCGAGCCCCGTGCCCCGCCTGGGCCTGTGGGCGGACGGGCTGCCCAGAGGTGCTAGGAAGGGGACGGAAATAATCACCCTGAGCGTATTTCTCCCCCAGCTGCCTTCCGGGGAGCGTGGCTTCTCCACACAAGCGCTGGTCTTTGTTCTGCTCTTGGGGAGCGTGTTGATGAAGGACAGGATGACAGACGCCTGTGCCCCATCCCATCCTGTCCTTCTGAGTGGTCCCTAAAATAATACCATTAGTGGGGCCGAGCGGAGGCGCCTTATCTTCGGAGTGGGCCTGCTGATAACGCTGAGCGGGTCTTCTCGGAAGTCCAGGGCTGAGATGGGGCCGCGGCTGTGGGCTTAATGTACCGCAAGGGTCTTTGCTTCCCAGCCAGCCTGGTGACATTCCAGGGGTATAAATAGCCCAGGGGGCTGGAGGCCTGATTGTGCAGGGATGACATTGGTGGCAGAGTCTAGCACACAGGGTCCGTGACACCCGTGGAGTCCCGCGTGCGCAGACACCTCTCACTGCTCCTCACCACGCGTCCTCAGCCAGAGTGCGGCCGCTGGGCGCCGGGGAGGCTCGGTGGACTCACCCCGGACGGCATCTCTTCCAGCCCTTGCCCAGCTGTGACCTCCCATCCCTGCCGACGGCCGCGGGCGCCTGCCTTGAGCGCCGGCCTGAAACCATTGGCTGCCTGCGGCTCAGCGTCGGAATGCTCCCGCGGTGAACATGGATTACTCCTCGTCTTAGACGTGAAAACAAACAGCAGCTCACAGGAAGAGGTGAAACATCGCACAGAAATCCAACCTTCTCCTCCCACTGGACGTAAAATGCTTACGCACATTTCCATTCCTCTGGTCTGTTGATAAATGTCTGACTAGTCCCGTCAACACACCCGACACCCGCCAGGACGTCGCTCTGACTCCGTGCCCAGCACCGTCCCAGACGACGAGCATGCAGCAGGGAGAAAGACACGCTGGCAGGCTGGGCGGTGACACAGGGAAGACACCATCACTGATGCCCCAAACCAGCAAGGGACAGCCCACCAACCACAGAAAGTGGCTCACAAGAGAAACAGCGGCTGGGGACAAAGGGACAATCATGGGGGTGGGGGACATGGAGGGACTCTGGCCGCATCAGGACAGGTTTTCAGAGACCGCTCCTCTAATAAGGTGACATTCCAGCTGAGACAGGTTGCCAAGGGGAGTTCCCATCAGCCCAGTCCCCCCCCCCCCCCGACAAGGGACACACAGTCAAGGTCATACACTGCATTTATTCTGGGTTTTCTACCGAAAGACGACATCCACGCAGAAGAGGGCACAAACCTGCAAGAGTGAATATTCACCAAGCGAACCCCGAGCGATGGTCTCTGCCCTGGGAATAAATCCAGAAAATAGCGTCATGGCCTCAAGAGGCCTCTTCCAAGAAGTCCCCGCCTCCCAGCGTAACCATTGCCCCCATTCTCACCCCCCGCCCAAATTGGTTTTGCCTGTCACAAAAAGTTCTGCAAACAAAATAGAATGAAACCCGTTCTCGTGCGTCCGGCCTCCCTTCCTGAACACTGTGTCGATAATGCTGCGTTTAGTTGTCGTCTGTTCTTTTCCCGGCTGTATCCTATGTCATTCTGTGAGCGGAGCGAACTCGTTCACCCAGCCTTCTGCGGGTGGGCACGTGGCGGCTGCAGCTTCTGCTGAGGGAGGAGCTGCTGCTAGGAACACTCTAGCATGTATGCCTTTTGGGGAACATACGCCCGTGCCTCGGTCAGATCCGTCCGAGGAAGGGAACGGCAGAGCTGGGACAAGGATTCGTGAACTGTGTGCTGGAGTCGATTCTGCCAACAGTTGTCCAGGGTGGCTGAACCCTAAGTCGTCCCCAGCAGCCCGGGACCGTCCCGGTGGCTCAGCGTCCTCGCCAGCGGCTGATCTGTCCGTCTCTCGTTCTGCACAGCCCTGTGAGTTACTCAGTTCGGATTTGAATTTTCTGTTTTGAATCTGTTTTTGTGAGGAGGATGCCCAACCGCACAGAACTCTTCTGAGGCAGGGCTAGGACCAGAGACAGGAGGGGGACATCTCTCCACCAGTTCCTAACCCGGGCACTGGGGCCGCTCACTGTCCCAGTCCACCCCGCAGGAGAGACGCTGTGACCGGCCCCCAAGAACGTGTGGAGGGCCACATCTACCGAGAAGACCCCTTCATCCCTACTCACACAGAGGTGCTTGGCAGGCTTGGAAATGGCCCCAGGGAAAAGGATTTGGACCCAGAGAGAGCAAGTCATTCGCTATAGTCACACAGCCAGGAGCAAACCCAGGTCGGTCGCACTTCAGATCCTGCTCTGACCTTCGGCCCCGTTCCGGCCTTGAACATCACCAACGCGGGAGCCCCCCATCCGAGAACTTGAACCAGAATCCAGGGAAATGGCTGCTTGCCCAAACCTGAATGTGGATGAATTAAAAACAAGTGACCTCACTGGTCTTCTACCAAGCGCAGCGTGAAGAGGGGTGCTGGCCGTGCTCCTGCCCACTGACCACTCTGGGTGAGCAAACCTGATCCTTCAGGGGAAAGAATGCACTTCGCTGCGGCAGCCCCCGCCCACGGGAAGCCTGGCAGGTCCACCCCGAGCGCCGCTCTCGCCAGGACAGCTGTGGAAAGGAGAGTGATGTGTTTATTTATTTAGGATTTATAGATGGACTGCTTCCCAAAAAAAGGTTGTGTGGGAGGCTTAACAGAAAGCTAAAACATATGAAAAATAGGAAGATTAAAAATAAAATCGGAGTCGCGGTTGGTGAAAAGGCGCAGTGAAGTTCATGGCCCAGGCACCTGGGATGGGACGACCACACAAATATTTGAGGGGCCGCCCCGTGGGAGGGGAGCGTGACGCTAATCCTGGGGAAGGCAGACCAGAGACATAGAAGCACCGGGCCCTTGCTCGGGTGACCAGCCGTCCTGGTTTTGCCTGGGACGGACCGGTTTCCTCAGAGGGTGGGAATTTTGGTGCTATGACTGAGAAAGTCCCCGGAGAACTGACTGAAGTCCCCCGCCCCAGCCCGTGGTGACATCACGTGAGCTGCCGAATCCAGCTGTTCTTGAAAGCAGGCCACCACGCCCCCGTTTCGCAGATGGGTACACCAAAGAATTCCTCGTATTACGTGTTCTTCCCGTAGAAAACTGTGCTTTTGTTGCTTTTTACATTTAATATCTATTTATACAGAGGTAAATAAAAAGTTAAACTGGATACAAGTTTATAATGAAGAGCAGCTGTGTCTAGCTCCCACTCCGGCACTGGCTCCTGCTCTCAGTGGGGATATAGAAGGGTATCCACCACTCTGAACTTTATCGCACTGGGCCTGATGAACACTTGCAATGTGGACATTAGTCCTTCTAGAAGAAACCACTTTTTTTTTTTACTCTTTTGACTCTTTCTTCTCATATACCTTTTTATTTCTAAAAAATATGCTCATACTGTTCTTTCTTGATTTCCTATTTTAAACATTATTCACTGAGCTCTCGTACAGAACATGAGGACTGAACGCCTTACACTATCTCCATATATAGACTTCTCTCCCATATCCTGTTGATCAATTGATCCCAATTTTTGGTGAAATGAATGCTTAGTGTTTTTGTAATTATGGCCACGGAAACACTGTTTACCTCCATGGCATGTAGTATATTATGGCATCATTTCCTTTCCTGCACAACCTTTTGTTTTTCCTGAAGTTTATGATTGCCTCTAGAATATAATCTGCTCAGTTTTCTTTGTGCCTTTAACTACGTCTTTCTTCCACTCTTCAAAAGAATTCTAAATTCTTTTTCAACACAAACACATCAAGTAATCTATTGGGTGACTTTCTTTTTGTTTTGGTTTTTCAGTTATTCCTGGTTCCTTCTCACTGGCTTCCAGGCCTGTTTCATGGCTGGAACTTCTCCTCACACCACCCAGGGATGAACTCTCGCCTCCCCCCTGTGGTGGGCCCCCAATTCCTGGATCCCATGCCTTCATCTTTCACAGTTTATGCTGTTGTATGGCTGGAACAAGTCTTCCAGGAGCTGCTGAGATGAGATACACGGGAGGCAACTTTTTGAAACTTCTAATATCTAAAAACATCATTCTATCTCACACTTCGATAATTGAGCTCAATATAAAATGTCTCATTTGAGAATAATTTTCCTCCAGACTTTTGAAGACCTAGTAAGGCTTGGCTCATGCCCTTCAGAGTTGCAACATTTCCAGGACTGCTGTCAAGAAGTTTGGGGCTATTCTGATTCCTGTTTATTTGTATATGAACTTTCCCCCTCTTTGTCTGGGAAAACTTAGAGTGTCATTTTATCTCCAGTTTTCCAAGAATTGTTAATGTGACGGTAATTTCTCCCTCCATCCTAGCTCCTCTTTCTAGAACTCTTGCTAGTTGTGAGCCAGGTCCCACCATGGAGCCTCTGATTTCTACTTCTCCATCTCCAGGGTTTTAATGCCAAGTTTTGGGATTTTTTTTTTTAAATTTTATCTCTCAATTATTGTATTGACTCTCTCATTACAGTTTTACAAGAGGACATTCTTGCTTCTCTAAAGGTTCCTTTAAAAAAATCACATTTCTTTCTTGTATAAATTCAATCTTTTATCTCTGTGAGGATATCAACCGTGCTTTTTGGTTTTCTTCTCAAGAGCGTTTCTTCTCTCTGCATTGTCTTTGTTTCCTCTGTGTTTGGTTGTTTCCTGCGTGTGTGTTTTGGTTTCCGGGTCTGATGTGGAGGCAGTCCTTGTGGCGGGTGAAGGGCGAGGCCTCCCCGTTCCCCACACTGACTTGCACTTAAGTGCCCTGCTTTCACCACAGGGTCGCTCCATCTTCTCCCTGCTGGCATCCCTGTTTGTGGAGAGTCCCGCGTTCCTTCTCTCTGCGGGGTAGACCTCCCACCTCCTTCCAGAGAGGGGCTAGATCCAGGAGCCTAATTTTCTGGGCCTCTTGTCATTGCCTGCCTTCCGCCCACCCCATGCATCTCAGGGGACAGCTTTCCTGCTGGGCTGAGTGGGTTGTCTTCGTTCATTTGGTTTCCATCCCCAAGACCTTTGCGGGCGTCCTTCCTCTGCTGTTGCCCCCCCATCCTTATTGTTCTTTAGGTTTATACCTTTATTTAAAAACCTGTTACCTTTACAGCCGGGGCTCTGGATGGAACAAAGGAAAACACACGTGTTCGATTCCCTGAGTTCAGTAGGAATGGGGTGACCAACTCACCCTGATTTGCCCAGGACTTTCTTGGTTTTGAAACTCAAAAGCCTACATCCCAGGAGATCCCTTCATCCTGAGACACTGTCCTTCTCCAGCTGTCGCCTCTGAGTGTCTGCACGCATCTGAGTTCAGTGCTCCCCGAACAGCCAGAAGTGAGGCCTCGCAGCCCCAGAGAAGGGTGCAGACCGAATCACTCATATCACAGACACTCATGAGTGTCTGGAAAAGTCCCTGTATTTCTGGAAACCCCAAAGATAACCGGCATGCATGACTATCATTACTGAAATTGCCGGCTACAGCCGAGACGTGCAAGTCCACCGGCCTCCCGGCGGCACAGCCCCCGCCCGCTCTACCTCTGTAATTAGAAGAAAGCATTTTAAATTGTTCCAGTCCAAACAAGACCTGGAAGGACAGAGAACAGTCTGGTCGTGAGGGCTGGAGGTTAATGGCCGCCAAGGAAGAGTCTGGAAAGACTTACTCACGGCCAAGGGCAGGCCTGGAGGTGACGTTCTCACTGCGTCTGCTGCAGTAGGGTTGGGAGATGGAAGGGGAGCAGCAGAGGTCCCTCAGCAGCCCCAGTCCGCCCCACAGGAACAGGCATCTGGGAGGGCCCTTTTGCTTGGTTGAGGCTTCTCCACATTCAGACTAAGCATGCGTTCGGAAGAACTAGCACTTAAAATAAAAAGGCAGATGCTGCTATGCTGAGTGGATCTTAGCAGTCACTCCCACCTTAGAGGAAATTAATTTGCACGAAGAGGAAAGGAAGCCCAGTACAAGCCAGTTGCTGGAGGGCCAGTAGGGGGCGGGGGCAGCAGACCAGGAGCTGGGGGAGGGAAGGCCAAGGTGTGCGCCTGGATGGCGGAGCCCCTGCAGCTCCATGCCAGCTCCACCTGCTTGCTGCCTGTGTTGTTGGGCCTCCTGGAGCCTCGGTTTCCTTATCTGCAAAATGGGTATAATTATAGCATCTACTTCATAGGGCTGTTGCGAAGAGTCAAAAGAAAAACACCACCAGGTGCTCGGCCTATTATGATACTGTGGTGTCATCGGGGCGCAATGACGGCTGTTACCTTCGGTGTGATTATAATGATCAGGCTGATTTTGCCGTTCTTCGAGGGACCCACCTGACTCTGCCGGCGGAAATTACCCCCACCCTGCTGTGGGGTGCCACCGCCTGAGAGAGAGGGCATGAGGAAGAGCAGAGCTGAGGCCAGCCTCAGCTAAGTGAGACCATGACTAATTGGAGCTCAACTAAGCAGCCTGCCCATTTAACCAGATCCTGCTCCCCCGGCACTGACGTGTCTGTACCCCACAACCGGCCCAGAACTTGCAAGGACCTGCCGGGCGGGTCTGGGAGAGGGTGGAGCCCGGCCAATCTCCTGGAAGCATCTCCACCTGCCTCCGTCCCTGGGGGTGATGCTCCACGCTCTGTAAGAGCCCAGGCACTGAAGGGAGGTCCACTCAAGCTGTGTGGGTCGCCGAGGAGGAGAGCCAGACCAACCAGGGCGTCGCGGCAACGGTCCCACATCAAGGGGTCAAGGAGAAAGGTGAGGTTCATTCTCTCCGTCTCCTCTGGCTCAGAGAGTTCTGCTCACCTGAGCTCTTCCCAGCCAGGGTCCTTCTCTGGATGCATCGTGGCACAGTTCCCACATCCCTTCATTTGTCTGATAAACATGCAGCATGCGGGGCACCCCCACCCCGACCCCAGCCCCTGTCCTGGAGGAACTCAAGCTCACAGCCCCAGGGGGAGACTGACATAATCTGTCAGGCCCACAGTTCTCGTGGAAATGAAGGAAAGGATCGATGAGGGAGTGGGAGAAAGAATGAACAACGAACTAAAAGATTTGGTATGGTTGGGGTAAGCGCAGGTGTGGTGGGAGTCCACAGGACGGAGGGACCGGAACCCACACAACCGCCAAGACTTCCCAAGCTAAGCTAGTCCCCCTCCCCCCGTGCCTCCTGCCTCCTAGGCCCCCTGGCCCTGTCAGTCCTCCACTTCCAGGAACAACCTGGGCTGTGTAATTTAGAGCATGGAACAGAGGAGAAAATTGAGCAAGCAAAATATCAAACTCTTTTTAGTGGTGATTCTGGGGCGTTTAGGTAAATGAAGGAGCCTTCAAACATGCACCGATCTGAATGCCCGTCACAAATATCTGGTAAAATATCTTGAGGCATTGATTAATGTTCCTTCTGCCTTTGCTTTCTGCCTGGAATGTGGGCGTGATGTCTGGAGGCTCAGCTGCCGTTTTGCAGCTATGAGGTGATAAACGTGAGGATGAAGGGAGAAACCGGGAGAGACAGGGAGGGAATCAGAGGGTCAGAGAGCGACACACACACACACACAAGCACTGCAGGGAGAGAGAAGGTGAAAGAAGGGAAAGAGAGAGAAAGAGGGAGAGGAGGAGGGGAGACAACCCCACATGAGTCGCCACAACTTCATTTGAATGCTGACTGCTCTGGGGAGCCCTGCATCTGGGCACCACTGTCCTGAGCCCTCTGTCATCTGCAGCTTGAAACAAGGCAAGGGAGCTCTTCACCTCCTTGGCAAGGTCAGAAAGTGCTAAGGAGGGTCTGGAGGGCCCACGTCACATGTCCCACCGGGTACTCTTTGTGACCTCTGTGTCTGCTTTGGAATGCAGAACCGAGTAAGCAGCAGGAGGGAGGGCTTCCTCCTGGTTGGTATATTTATTCAAGGCCTCTCCCCGGAGGACTTGGCGTGGATGTGTTTTCCTAAGGAGGAAGCATAAACATGGAGAACACAGCAGGGAAGTGGCGCAGGTCTGGCACACTCGCAGCCAGGACCGCAAGCCTGCGTGTGTGTGTGTGCGTGTGCATGCATGGGCGTGGGTGTGGGTGTGCACATGTGTGCAGGCAGGGCACTGTGCTGTGATCATCATAACAGCCATTGTCCAGCACTCTGGAATTTGCAAAAATATACCAAAATATCCCGTACAGACAACTCAGCCACCGGAGATACACAGGTCAGTGTTTCTAGTGTATTCGCAGCTGTGCACCCATCCCAGCGGCTCTTAGAGTGTTTTCCTCACCCCCAAGAGAAAGCTCAGACTCGTCAGCAGCCACTCCCCCGTTCTGTCCCCCTCGGCCCCTGGCAACCACTAATCTGCCTCAGTGGGTCTATGGGGTCCCCTCTTCTGGACATTTCTCCTAAGTGCCATCACAGGAAGCGGTCTGCTTCTGGTCTCTTCCACCACACGTCACGCTTTCAGGGCTCATCCACGCCGCAGTCAGGTACCTCCACTCCCCTCACTTTTATGGCTGAATAATGTTCCATCGTAAGATAGAACGCAGTTCACCCACTCATCAGTCGGTGGGTAACCGGGTTGTTTCCACTTCGGGCTGCTGTGAATCACGCCACCGTAAATACCCACGTGCAAGTTTTTATGTGGACATGTTTTCGTTTCTCTTGGCTATACCCTGAGTGCAATCGCTGGTTTGCATTTCCCTGATGACGAGGGATGTGGAGGTCTTTTCAGGGGCTTTTGGCCATTTCTACGTCTTCATTGGAGAGATGTCTTTTCAGATCTTTTGCCGCTGTTTTAATTGGGTTATTTGTCTGCTATTAGCAAAGCACTTCTGTAGACCCACATTCTGCCCCACCTCACTGCTGCAGGGCGGGGTTCACTCTGTTGTCACCCCCCCCCACCTTACAGACGAGGAAACCGAGGCCCGACGAGGTCTCGCAGGGATGGCGACCTCATTTGCAGGGTCCAATGCAAAAATCACTGTGGATTTCAAGACGGTGACAAGCAGAGCCTTAAACCAGACAGGGACCTTGTGACTTCATAGCTCTCTCGCCCAGAAAGCTGCCCCACGTCTACCTGACTATAATCTTCACGGCTAGCATTTATCGAGTGGTGGCGATGTACCAGGGTCTATACCAGACACACGACCTGCAGCACATACCGTCTTGAAACGAACCCAGACGGCAGCTGCCGTTATGGTGCGCATTTCAGAGACGAGCAGGGACAGCTCAGAGACCCTGCGTCGCTTGTCCCGGGTCTTGGCGTGCAAGTACCAGTGCAGGATTTGAACTCAGGTCTGCCTCACAGCATGGAGAGTTGGTGACATTGGCTGTGGCGCATGTCGTGCACTTAGCTCTCCCCAGAGCCCACCCTGAGACGGTGATGGCAGGGACCTGGTGAGGCGAGCAGTGGTGCGTGGGAGCCACGGGAGTGGGAAAGGCAGGCGGGGAGGGGAGGTCACCAACACAGGGACGGCGTATGGCAGTGGGTAGCTGAGCCCCTATCTTGCTGGGGACTCCAGGGACAGCGTGGGGCTTGCACTTCAGAGCCACATGGAAACTGGAGTGTTTACCCACCAGCTCAGTCCGTCGTAGCTGAGGGCTCTCGCCTGGGGGCGCTGACTCCCAGAGCCCTGCCTACCTGCCATGTGTTGTGTGAAACCCCTCAGATCCTCTCCACGACCCCATAAGGTAGTTAAGGTATTCTGCCCATTTTCTAGATGGAAACCCGAGGCCCAGAGAGGCTAAATAACTGCTGTAAGCGTATAATCCTAGCGATCAGTCAAGCTGGGATTCCCACCCACACCCTCTGGGTCCACAGCCCTGGCTCCAAAACTCTGCTGGGCCAGGCCCCACCCGTTCACTGGCCTTGCTGGCAAACCAGCCCACGTTCTCAGCTCCGAGACGCAGGGAGCCCCGATTCTCAGTGTCATCCTGGCTGGGGGCTGGCCCGGGCCTCCCGCTCTGGCCCCGGCTCTGCGCCTACACATGGTGGTGGCCACGAGGGCTTGGGATTTTATCACCATGCTGTACGCTTCCCTGGTCTCCTCCCACTCCAGCCTGGGAGCCTTCCACTTTGATGTGGCTTCTGCTTCCCGTCCTGCATCTGGCCTGCACATGGAGGGGTGGGCATCTGGGCCGTCCCCACTCCGTGTCCCCTCTGCCACTTCTCCAGAGCGGTACATGGGCCCAGCATCTTCCAGGTTCTGGATTCCTGCTTGGGGATCTGCCTGCGGAGGGGCTGGGGAGCCAGGGCTCGGAGGCAGCTCCTGGGAAGATGCAGGAAGCCCTGGCACAGAGCCAGCTCTCCGGGGAAAAGAACAGGTCCAGCGTTCAGCAGGGCTGCCGCAAAAAGCTGCGAGTTGGCAAAAAGCATTGCTTTGAGCCCCCCGACTGCCCCTTACATGACCCCAGACCCCCCTTCCCCGCCAGTTCATTGTCCGAAGAAGCAGCATCAGCCCAGTGGGGACAGCCAGCACCATCCTCCAACTGCGTGTTGTTAAATCTTCTGAAAAGCACCTTGCAGAGTGGGGGATCGTGCAGGGCTTCAGTGCGCACCCGCAGATCACAGCCGCCAGCCACAGGCCGGGGCAAAGGGCGCACAGAGCTCCCGGCAGTGGGCTGCATGACCAGCAGTCGTGAGCGCGTCCGTGTGGGTCCATTCTGGAGGCCGAGCATGAGGGTTTGAATCCTGGCTTCTATTTCCGGGGCTGTGTGACCATTGCTGCGTGACTGAACCCTTCTGAGTCTTCAAATTTGCATCTGAATATGTCCAGAGGAGTGCCTTCCTCCAGGGCTGCTTGGAAATTAAGCTAAACAATACACTCCAGGTCCTGGCCTCAGCACCCAGCATACAGTCTGCACTCGAAAAACATAGTGTTACATATAAATTTAAAATAAACAAGCCCATCCGTGCTGATTTGTGACCTACTTTTTAAGCTGAACTCATGGAGTTTTCCATGCTGGTCGATGGAGTTTCCCAGCACGATTTGAAGCTGCGGTGGCCGAGAGCACAGGCTCTAGAGCCAAGCTGCCTGGATTGCAAATTCCAGCCTTGGCAGTTGGGAGCTGGGTGACCTCAGGCAAGTCACTTAACCTCTCTGTGCCTCAGCTTCCACGTCTATGAAGTAGGAATAAAAACAGAACCTAGATCAAAGGGTCGTTGCGAGAATTAAGTTAATTAACACGTAGAAAGGGCTTGGCCGGCTTTTTGGCACACAATAAGCTCTTTGGACAAGTTGGTTATTTCTTTATCATTTCTCCATGGAATAGATATGCCTTAATTTCTCTCGTTTGACTTCTCATTAAGCAACTTGCCCAGAGCTGGCATTTGAAACCGAGCCCTGCCTGTGTGACGCCGAAGGCCCTCCAGCCAATCAAGGTGGAAACCTAGAAGCTTTTAACGCTGAGACAGAATGGCAAGGAGGCATTTCATAAACACCTGAATTGCGAGAAAACACTTCCTCATAATAAAAAGAGACTCAGATCTGGCACTGGAGTTCAAGCCCAGCTCTATCTTTAACCAAATGAGCTCAGTTAAATCACTCCTTGTTTCTGAGCCTCAGTTTCCCTGCCTACAAAACCGGGGTAACGAAAGTATCTGCTCTTGGGACTGTCGTGAATCGAACACGCTAATGCGCGTCAGGGCAGAGCGTATGCACCGCGGATGGCTCTCTGCCTTCGGGTCAGAAAGAGCTGGACTGACTCCCAGATCAGCCCCCACCTTGCTACTCAGCAAGGACTTTCACCTGTCTGCGGTTCTGTCTCCTCGTCTAAAAAAAGGGAGGGAAAAAGAGCCGTTTTCCTGAGAATGAAATGTGGGTCGGATGGTGTGGCCCTCACGGGGGCGCTGGTGCTACTGGCGGGGGGGTCACTGCCAGGGCTGTGGGCCAGGCCTCAGTGGCTGCGGAGGGCACAGAGCTTCCCTGGTGGCTTGGCTCAGGCCCCGAGGGTCCCCATCACTCATGTCTGTGGGAATGGTATAGCCCTTGGCCACCAAGGAGCAGTCCCTCCTGCATAAAGGTCAAAACGATGAAACCTGGGGGCGCCTGGGTGGCCCAGCTGGTGAAGTGTCTGCCTTCTGCTCAGGCCATGATCCCAGGGTCCCAAGATCGAGCCCTGCTTGGCGGGGGAGCCTGCTTCTCCCTCTTCCTCCGCCTGCCACTCCCCATGCTTATGCTCCCTCCCTCCCCCTCTCTCTCTCTGTGAAATAAATAAATAAAACCTTTAAAAAAAATAAAATAAAACGATCAAACCCGAGTGTCTCTCTGTCGGCACGTGGCATCACACAATATTTACTGATGATGGAAAGAAGCTCAAAAGTGAGAGCTGCTTAAAACATGCGGACCATCAAGCATGTGTTTTTTAACATACTTGCTTTGAAAAATCATTCGGGGTGCTGCAATGCTCACACACGACTTTCACAATGAAATAAAATTCCACTGAAAAATACAAAATTTAAAATAAATACATAAGGATTTGTGCCATGCGATTCATCTGTAGTTTCTCCCAAGCCTCATTTATGACGGGCAGAGGAGGCCAGAGGGCACAGCCCTGTGGCTTGTGTTCAAATCCCAGCCCCAACGCTTACTACTGAGACATGGGGCAAGTGCACACCGTGACTCCAATTTCTCCCAGCTCTTTAGAGCGGGCTGGCCACTGGGTCTAACACAGTTACCGACGACCAGCAATTCTGGACAATGTACCCAAGAGAATTCAAGCAAGCGTTCAAACAAAAACGTACGTGAAGGTTCATAGCAGCGTTATCCACAATAACCCAACAGGGAAAACAACCAAAACACCCCTCAACAGATGAATGGATAAGCAAACTGTGGTCTATGCAGTGGAATAGTATTCAGCCACAAAAATGCGGAAGGATTGACACCTGCTGCAACACGGATAAACCTCGAAAACACGACAGACACAAGAGGCCACAAATTCGATGATTCCATTGATAGGAAATGTCTAGAACTGGCAAGTCCCTAAAGACAATAAGTGGATTCACTGTTGCCCGGGGCTGGGGGAGGAGAAATGGGGAGCGACTGTTTCATGGGTCTGAGGCTTCTTTTTTGGGAGTGACGAGAATGTTCTGGAATGAGATAGTGCTGACCCACAAAATCACGAAGGCATGAAAACCACCAAATCGCACACTTCATAATGGCGGAAGCGCTGAATGTTGTTATAGGAATTTCACCTCAATAAAACCCCAAAACAAACGATATGCACCCCCAAAGAGCTGGGTCTGACATGAAGACACACCCATGAGGTGTTTGCAGAATGCCCGGCCTGTAATAAGGAGAATTAATAATAAGAATTCAGCTCCCCGGAAGGAAGCGCTTGACTGGCATGGTTCTAGAACTTTTCTTCATACCATCAGACCTGAGACTCTCGCTCCGAGGAGCCCACAGTGTGTCCTGGGCTCAACAGAAGCCCTCTCCGCGAACCCCTCCGATCTAGTTTACGTGGCACTTGAGGACTAAAAGGAAATTGAGGCCAAACAGGGAAATTGCTGAGGAAGTAACCACAATAAAGGGAATAACTGGCACAGCGGTGTGTCCTCTTTCTTCACGAAGACCAACTCAGGAAAAATAAAAGCTTTTGTGTGGCATTTTTTCCCCGCTTAATCATGAAAATCATTAAAGTGCGTCCCATAGAAAATATATAATCTCACCATTTAGGCCACCTGCTGTTGTGGGTAACAGTGGAGTGGGGAGCACTGATGGCTGGGGTCGAACCCCGCCTCTGAGGCAGAGGCTGCAGGGCCTCCTTCCGACCGTCCTCTGCACGTACCCGAGGAGGGGGGTGTGACGCCTGCTTGCAAAGTCATCGGGTCAGGATGTGGCACGACATGAAGGGCCTATACACGTTTGCTGCTATCAAAGATATTATTATATGATTGCCACTCGTATAATATTTTTCTCTGTTTTTTAGCCCCCCAAAAAAGTTAATTTCTGGGCAAACTTCAGGAATGCAACGGAGAGGCAGATTTCTAATCCTTCCGGCTGAGATTTGATTTCGTGGAGAGAGATGGGTCATCATTTTTATAGCCCAGGGTTTCTTAACCTTGGCATGTCTGACATTTGCGCTGAGTCCTCGCTGTCCTGTGCGTGGCAGGATTTTATGCAGCCCCCTCGGCCTCTACCCACAGCTTGCTCACCTCACCCCACCCTCCTCCGTGACAACCACAAATGTCTTTGGACATTGCCAAATGTTCCCTGGGAGTCACATCAACCCTGGTTGAGAAACACTGCCCTAGAAGGAAAAACGGGAACAAAGTGACAGCACACTTTATTGGGTTTTTTTTTTCCCTCTGCTTTTAGGAGTGTTGAGAAACACTATATTGGGGGGAGTTTGTAAAAATCACATTTTAGGGTGATAGATGACTTCTCAGTTCGGTGGAGGTGACAAGACTTTTGAACCAAGAGTTTAAAAAAATCCAGCGTTCGGCCCCTGGCTGTTCCTCACCATAGGTGTGCTGTATTTCTCATCGCCCTCCCTCTGCCTCGTCCTTTGTCACCTGGAGACCACAGCACACGTCAAAGGGATTCTCCAGAGCTGTGGCCATCAACTGGACGAGTGAGCCGCAAACCTCCCTCGCTCCCGTCCACGATTTTTACCTGTCCCTGTAAAATAACCATATTATCGTCCGAGACTTTATGCAACAACTCTACCCCCTCCTCTTTCCTCTCCTTGAAATACCCATTTTAGTCTCAAGGTCAGCGATCACCTCTAAGTCATGTGTTTGCTAGGCTTGCTAGGTTCTTTCTAATACAGTTCAAAGTAGATACATAAAAGAAAAAGAGTGGTTTCTGTGTGTTACTTAGAACCATCGCACACACAGCCAAAGATGTCTGGAACAGCCTCTGCGAAACATCGAAATAAACTCCTGCAGGTGACAATCCTTGGCAATATAAAAACATTATTATGAACGCAAGACAGGACGGATCCAGTCAAGACCATCTTTGATACTAGACTTGGTGTGGACCACCAGAGACAGACGAGACTGGCTGACTGGCGCCGTGCTTTGGCGCAGGGCGTCCTCGCAGTCCTCTGGCCTCAGGACGCGGAGGTGTGACAGTGGTGGCCCGCTGCAGCTCTGCACATGGGGGCTGTTGGGTGGACAGCCCGGCTGGGAAGTCCTCCCAAGCTCCCTGGGGCTCTCCAGAAAGTCCCTCCTCTCTCTGAGCAGGGACCGCAAATCTCCTGGGCCCAGGAAATTACCCGGGCTCCAAACAAGGCCCTCGTAGTCACAGGGAGAAAGGAGAAAGGAGCACGGGAGAAGCGGACTCGCTCGTCCAAGAAGGCGGCTCTCTGGGGGATGTTGGGGCTCAGAGCGGCTTCCGCTTCCCCCTTCACCTCTCAGATAATAGCTTTTTCTAAACTTCCCCAGCCTTTCCTAAATCCTAATCTCCAGCTCCCCAAAAAGCAGGGAATGGTGTTGTAAAAAGATATTCGGAGCAGTCACCCTTCCCCAAATCACATCTCTCTTTTCAGAGAATTCCCACCCAACACGGTGGCCCCTGTGGCAGCCATGTCTGTGCCGCAGAGCCCGCCTGGGTAGCCACAGCTGATTGGCTCAGGGGCAACATGTGACCCCCCCCACTGGTCCAATCAGAGCCTCGCTTTCTGCAGTTTGAACTGAGAGACCGAGAGCTGGGGAGCTAGGGCTGAAAGCCTCCCCGGTGGCCACCATAGTGCATCTGCCTCTCCTCCTAGCTCTGTCTCCTCTCAGCCAAGCCTGGACAGGCCCTCGTACCCCCAAGACACCCCTTGAATCTTTCCTGAATGGAGGTAGAAGAGTGGAGGTCCACAGACCCCCTCACAAAGGCCTGAATGCTCAGACTCCCCTTCTCAATTCCTGTTTGGAAGTTGGAATTACCCGGGGGCCGGGTTCTCACTGACTGGTCTCTGGTGTGGCCCGAGCGTCCAAATAACTGAGAAGCTCCCCAGGTGAGGACTCATGTGCGGCCAGCACAGGTCCAGCTGCCCGGCAGTTTCGCTCCCCCAGATCTCCCCTCCGCCTGAGCTCCAGGTGAGTGCATCCGGCTGCTCACAACCCGGAGACTCTGGACCAACATGGCTTTGCTCGTTTCCACCTCAGTCATAAACTTGGGGGGACTGGGGAGAATGGGAAGCTTCCAGAAGCCACCGTGCCCCTGCCTCTCCTGGTAGCCCAGTGAGATTTTCCATACTTGCTGGTAAGCCAAGTAACCGCCGCAAGGACGGGGATTGCTAACATTTGTTGACCGCTCCGTGCAGGCATGCGGTTGGGACTGAGGGGCACCCAAACTGCAGTCATCCAGATGGACAGTGTTTTGATGCACTGTTAAAAAAAAAAATCAAAAGTAATGTAAAAAAATCCATGATGAACAAAATATTAAAACTTTAATTAAAGACAAGATCAGTCCCAGGGCTGTGCCAGCCCAGCCCAGAACCTAAGGAAGAAGCAAAAATCAGTAATACCGATGGTGTCTTTATTCATCTTGACTCCTCAGATTTTTGGCAGTCGCTCCCCTCCATCTTAAACGTTGCGCCTCCCCCTGATTCCAGCCTGGCTCAACATGTGCTGGCCCTGGGCTGCCTGGACAACGCGGGTACCTGTACCCAGTCCCCCTGATTGCATCACCACCACCCCTCCCCGCCACGTCCCAGCCACCCGTTCTCTACCCAGAGCCACAGAGATTTTTTTAATGAAAATCGGATCTCATGATTCTTTTATCCAAAGTATTCAAATGGGGCCTTCACACTCAGAACAGCAGCCAGACTCTGCCTCTGGAACCTCACACTCTTGTCCCTGTTTCTCTAGCCCCCTCCTCCCTCCCTTAGTTCCACCACATGAGCCACTTGGCAGCAGCTTGAACGCCCCGATGCCTGTTCCTGCCTCCTGGCCTTTGCACGGGCTACGGCCTCTGCTGGAACATTCTGTTCTAGAGTGTTTGCCTAGCTTACCCCATCTTCACTTCATTCAGGGCTCAACCACAGTGTCACCTTTTCAGAGAGGCCTTTCCTGATCACTCCTCTTGGTCCCTTTGGGGCACATCTTACTCCATTCGTCATGACTTGGGAGTTTTCTTGTTTATCTGGTTCCTTATTGGTTAATGTAAGGTCCACGAGGATAGGGACCCACTCTGCCCCCCACTGGATCCCCGTGTACAGCCCAGGCTCTGTAAGTATTTTCAGAATGAATGCATGAAGTCCATTTTTCAGGTCAAGAAACTGATCCCCTACTCTCCCCAAAGTTCTGAAGGGGTTCGCTCTGCATTCTCGTGCGGGGCCCCCTTTTTCCAGTCGGTCACTGGGATTTTCTATTTGAGGGTTCCTGCCCCCCTTGCTTTCAGCTCCTGCACCCTCAATCTGGCTCTCATTACGGTTGCTGCCACCCACCCGCAGACGAACAAACGTGGAACAGCTGTGCCGCAGGAAATCGCCTCCAAGTCAACCCCGATGCTGCAGGGATGTCTTGAGTTAACATAAATAGGCTTTTAACATTCATTTTTTTCTCTTTGTGCAAAATACCTATCATTAATTCTGACTTGCGAGATCAAACAGTTAACAACGTGTTGATCCTAGCTTACTTTCAAGTGATGTATTGTATCATTTCGGAGAGTTATGGGGGGTTGATACTTTCTTTGACAAACACATCCAAGTCCACCAGAGAGGGGCTGACCAGCATCCCGGGGAAGGAAGCAATTAACAGCTCCGCCCGAGGGTTCCGAGCCCCATTGCGTCATTCCTCCGTGTTTTATTAAACACTGCCTTTTTCTTTTGCATTCTGGTTTTCTTTCTTTCTTTCTTCCTTTCTTTCTTTTTCTTTTCTTTTTTTCCCAACCAAAGGAAATGAGCTTCTCTAATCCATCACTTCAAGCAGCCTCAGAGGTAGAGTGGAAAATAAAAAGGCTTTGCTGAACATCATTTGGGCTTTTTTCCTCCTCCGTCTATGTTGACAAGCTTCTGCAAGGCTCCTCATGCATGGACTTCCCTTTCCTCCTGTTGTGGCCCTCTCTGCCTTTCCAGGGAGGATCAGCATTTTGTACCCCAAATACCAGTCATTCCAAGAGAATAACACCTCCTCAATGCCTCCAGGGTCCAAATGAGCATATAAACCAGTGACATAGTCTAGGTATAAGACACTAGGGAGTGGTGGGGACTGCGGCACCCTGCAGAACCCAGGTGCACCCAGAAGGGACTGCCACTACTCAGGGCCACACGATGGCTGTTTGAGGACCATGTTTCAAGAGAACCTGGAAATCTGGATTATTTATTTATTTTGGTGAAGAACTGAAAATACTACATAAGCCAAACAAAACCAAAGGGCCCTAAGGCCTCTGGTTCACAAGCCCTATTCTCCCGCCGAGCTTCTTAAATTGAAGTACATTTAGCCTCCAGGTACAGTCAGTGGGTAAAGGAGTCAGAAAAGTCCAGAAGAAATGAGGAACATCCTCTGGGAAAGTAATTGCTTTAGAAGTTCTTTCGAAAGTTTGTGGGCTTTCACTGATAGACAACTAAAACCATTTTAATATTAAAAGAAACTATATTACAGAGCAGAGTGTAAACATCAAATCAAATTAAAAAAAAAAAGAAACTTCAAAGAAATGCCACTTTTGCAGTAGGTAGATTTGGGAAACCCGTCCAGGTCCCCAGCTTCTATGTTCCTCTCCCTGCTCTACCGGGAGCATTTTGATGGAAACGTTGAGAAACCCGAGACACTTGCTCTTCTCACCTGTGAACTGGGTATCATAACTGTGCCTACCTTCATGGAGTCATTCTGAGGAATCAACGAGACAACTCGGGTGCTGTTTCTGGCCTCCCCAGCAATGCCACCCCTCCTTCCAGTCCACGCCCTGTAGGTGAACCCGAGTCCCTTCACTGTCCCCGTGCCACCCGCAGAGCAATAACTAGCACAGGGCAGACGGCACTCGGTGCCTGGCTTGGATTTGATCTTCTGTTCCCATGAGAAGTATGTGAATTTTCAGCTGCCTCAGGACAAATGGCGGCGTGACCTGCATCTCACGAGCTTCGAACTTCGTAGCTTCGTGCCTGTCTCCCTGAATAGCTCCCAGCTCAGGCGTTTGCAGGGTTCGCTTCCTCTGGGATACAGAGCCAGGAATTGGACACAGCTCCCCTGGGTTCCTTCCAGGCTAGGTGTGGGCTGACACACAGTAGGAGCTCATCGAAATTTGGTGGAAATTAAAGTATGCCACATTAGTTTCCCAAACAGGCCGTCTGCTTCAGGGAAAATCATTTCTGGCAGAATTTTGATGAGATTCAAGCATGTTGAGTGATTTATGAAGCTGTTAAATACACAGTAAATCAACCTGCTTTTTTTTTTTTTTTGAAGGGTGGGGGTGGAGAAGTGACATCCTTAAGGGAAAAATAAAGTCTCTGAGCTAGAATTTGCAACCTGGGGCCTGACATTGCGTGGAAAATGGTCACTGCTGAAATACAAACCCAGCCAGTCAACGTGCGTATGATAGTTTTAATGTTCCCCAAATCTTGCAAAATGTGTATCCAATTAGCCACTACTGAAGGGCCTTATTTATAAAATAATACTTTTGTGGTCAGGTTGCACTTTTTCCATTCATTTCTGGTGCACGAGGCTCAAGTTGCAGATTCTGTCTGTGATGAATAGAGACCAACATCGCATTTCTGCTGGCATCTGCAGGGCTGGGTGGGGTCTGGCCAGAGCAGCTCAAACCCCGGGACTTCTCATTCCGGCCTCTCCCTCGGAACACTGGGGTGAGGAAGGACCGTAAGGAGCACTGGGGAGGGGGTGGGGTGCAAACTGTAAGAGGAAAAGTCATTTTTCTTGGACAGGAATGGGTACGAGCCCCATGCGATCCAGGCAGGCCCCTGATACATCCCGTTGGCTAATTGGAGGGGGAAGTCTGAAGAATTTTGTGGTATGTGGGAAATAGCTCCCTGGCCCGCTGAAGGGTTTGGTTTCCTTTTATAAAGCCAGTTTTATTCCTGTTAATGCTACGGATCGTTCCCAAGCCTCTGCTGAGTTACTGCGATGGCAGTGGAGTTCCGTAGGTGGGGATTTCGAATGCAGAGCTGGTAAGAAAGGCAGGGACATTTTGTTGCAGGGATTAACAACCTTTTTCTGCAAAAGGCAGATAATGAATATTTTCACCTTCGCATCTTCTCAATCCTGCCTTTGTAGCCCTGGACAGTATGTAAACCAACGGGCAAGGCTGTTCCAATAAAACTTTATTCACAAAAACAGGCAGTAGGTTGGATTTGGCCCACAGGCCCTAGTTTGCCAACCCTGGTTTCGCCCAGTGGGAAGGAGACACAAAGTTGAAGCAAGCTGGCCACTTTCCCTAGGGACTAAATCAGTTCTCTGTCTGGAGTGGCTGTGCACTTCGGTCTTCTGTCTCTGACGAGCAGGGGCTGTCATTCCAACTGAAGTTAATGTCCCTTTCAAGGCGCCTGTGCCAGGTGGCAGAAACCTAACTTGAGGGATTTGGGCTCCTCCTTTCTCTGGAATGTTGCTTAGGGGGACCACGTGGCCCCGGACATGCCTGGGGTTTCTGGTCTGGCCTCTCCCCTGACGCCCGGAGCACCTGCCGAGCCCGGCTCCTTCCCCTCAGTGCTCACCAGCCACACCGGCCCCCTCTGCATCTTGGGAGCAAAGCCTCTGCAAGGGGGCTGGGTCCCGGGGCCGCACCCGGCACAGCAGCCCCAGGGCCCGCAGGGAGCTCTCTTTGGACACCGTGGAGCCCTGAGCTGAAGACAGTCTGTGAGGCCCCCAAGCACACCCACCAGACGTTTCTTGTACAGCGGCGCCTTTGTGTGTCTTGGGAAAATGCTGGGAGCCGTCCAGTTCCCTGGACCCTCCTTTACGAATGGTCGGCATGCGTTTTCTGTACTCTCGGATCCCCAAAGTAACAGGAAGTTCTGTCACCCACCTCTACCTCACTTTGGGGGTCCTGGGGGAAGGGAAGGGTGCGCACCTCTGGCACGTTTGTTAATCACAGGTGACACCGTAGCCACACGGCACACCGTCCCGAAGCCCGGTGGCTTGCATGACAGGAGGGCTCGATCGTGGTCTGGCTGACGTAGGCTGGGCTCTGCTGGGGTCTGTGCTTCGGGCTGAGGGCCTGCCTGGCGGGGGTACAGGACTTGGGATCACAGCCCCAGGTGTGTCCGCTCCGAGGCCCGGGCTGAAGGGGCGGCAGGTGATCCCGCACACGGGAACCAAGCCGAACCACCGCTACGTCACATCCACCAGGGCTCACCGGTCAGAGCAAGTGACAACCACCGCCGAGTCCACGGTGAGCGGGGTGGGGAGGGATAGGGCTTTCATCCGCCGAGACCAGAACGCTCATCTCCACGTAGCTTAAACGGCCGATTTAGTAATCTGGCTGATCATCCGGAGACGGATGGTCCCGGGGCTGGTTTGACACCTTCGCGTCAGCAGCGGCCTCCTGGGCTCCTACCGGCCGGCCCTCCCCACGCTCGGTGCTATCTCCCAGTGGTTTTCCGGGCAGGAGAATAAGGCAGGCTCTTCTCCCACCCCTTGCTCTTATCAGGCAGGAAAGTCTTTGCTATCAAGTCCTGCCGGCCGGACTCCTCTGCCTCCTGGTCTCGGCACAGAGGCCCTGAGTGGAGAATCCTTGGAGTCGAGACAGGAGACAGCGAATCACGTCGTGAGACAGTGCTGTCAAGGGCAGAGGGCCCCCAGAGAGCATGCCCCTATTCCAATCCCTGGAACCCATGAGTCTGATACGTTACCTGGCAAACTGGACTTTGGAGACCCCATTAAGGTTCCAGGTGGCGGGCTTACTTTAATCCCATGAGCCCCTAAAAGCAGAGAACTTTCTCTGGTTGGAGTCAGAAATGTGGCAGATGAGAAGACAGACTTCTGAAGCAGGAGGGGCTTGACCCACTGTTGCTAGAAGGGGCCAGGTGGAAAGCACGAGAAGGAACATAGGCAGCGTCGAGGAGCACAGACCTGTCCCTGGCTGTCAGCCATCAGGGGGTGGATGGATACCTCAGCCCCACCGCCACGATGAACTGAGTTGGCCAGCAACCCAGGCGAGCCTGGAAGCAGATTCTTCCCGGGATCCCTGGGCACAGAGCACGGTCCCGCCAACACCCGGATTTCGGCCTCGTGAGCCCCAAGTGGAGGCTTTCGGACCCGCGGAAGGGGCAGCAGCTTGCCAATAATAAATGATTGCAGTTTCAGCCATTAATTTGGTGGTAATTTGATTGGGGAGCGGTAGGAAACTAACAGGAACGGCATTGTTCCCGCCCATGTCCTGGGCGGAAGTGAGCGGTTCCTGCTGGGGGCCCCTGGGGGGTAGTCTTGCCGGGATCTCTGGAACACTGCCTCACTATCCACCTGCCCTCCCATCAGTCATTGCGTGAAGGTGATTCCAGGAGGGCATGCAGGTGCTAGCCTTGGAAGCTGGGGCGGGGGTGAGGGCGTGGCGGGATGTCACATGCCTGGGAAGTGTGAAGGCCCAGGGGAAAATGGGTGGGGCCCCAGCAACATTGGTTAGAGTCTTCTTCATTAATCCCTCAGCCACCTCCCTTTGGATGTAAAACAAATGTCTTTCCGGGTTCATGGATACACTTTCTCAACATCCATTGTCAAGGCTGCAGAGTATGGGCTCATAAAGGCTGCGACACTATGGCATTCGACATTTGACTGTCTCCGTTTTCTTTCTGGTATAAAGAGATGTGCAATCATCACTGTTTCCAGACCTGTATCTTCCAGATTTCTGGAAGTTTCTCTTCAGTTCAAAAAGCGATGTCCTATCCTTTCCCTGCACGTGGGTCCAGGGGGGATACACCCAGATTCCGGCTTGCTGCTTTCCGTTCCTGTGAGTGATCCCCGAACAAGAAACGGTGCACGGGGGAGCAGGGCCGCTGGAGCCGGCGGGGAGAGGAAGCCTTTGCTCGGGTGGAAGGTGGACGGCAGATCCTTACAGCGCAGGAACGTCGTCTTTAGGCGAAAGGGAGGCGTAGCTCTGAGAAATGCACAGATTTCCCAAAGCACAAAGTCATGCATTTGTTTTTTTTTCTGGTGGGAGTAAAACTGACCCCATAAAAATAACAGTTTATCTTCAAGCCTTGGAAGAGAGGCAGCTCTAGGGGGGTGATCAAAAGAGAGTGTTTGAGGGAATAGAAACACCTTTGAGGTCACAGGTTAGCCTGGAGCCTGGCTTTTGGCAGCGTGATGACGAGCCCTTCACCGGGGGGAGTAGCGCTAACGTCTCGCTGTGAATGCACACCCCGTGTGTGCTCTGCCCGTACAAAACCCTCCCCCTGCCACCTTCCCTCCTCCCGCCCCTCTGCACAGCTCAGAGGAGCTGGCTTCCCTTAGCTCCAGAGAAAGAGCGGACTGAACCCTCTAGAAGACTTGTCTTCTTACCTCTTCTGGACATTTCGTAGAAACTGAATCCTCTACTGTGTGGCCTTGTGTGTCTGGCTTCTTTCACTGAGCGTGATGTTTTCAAGGCTCGAGCTCAGATTGACAATGCGGGTGCTTCTGGGCACGGTAAGGTCGTGTCTTCCATGACAGATATCGAGTCCTTTCTGGAGAGTGGCTATGAAGCTCCTGACACTTCTTTTGAACTGAGCAGTAATAATCCAGCCGCAGAATCCCCACACGTGGTGAGCCCTCCACCTGGAGGCGCCCAGTGTCTGTGGCTTTAAAATTCTGCATGTAATTCTAAGGATGCCCCCAGCCTGAGAACCTCTGGAAACTGTTTTATTCTGTACCCCATCATCGCATTTAACATTTAGACCTGTATAATGATATATCTATAATAATTATATAATATATTCACAATTGCAATAATAATCCTGCCCCCCCCAACCAACCGCCATTTTATGGATGAGGACACAGTGGGTCAGAGAGGCCCACTGAGTTGCTTACAGTTATTGAGTGGCAAACTGGGACCAGAGCTAAATTTGCATGACGCTCCAAGACCTCAATATTAGGAGAAGGGTGACTGCAAGGAGGAGGAAGGAGATGGGTGAGCACAAAGACAGGGCCACATACTCATCGAACCCCCAGGAAACACAGGCAGCTGGGTGCTCGGGTGTGACTGGTTTGCCCAATGCAAGTGGAGGGCAAGTCCATGCCTGGCACCTGATGTCCTGCAGGACATCCGTCCTCACCTTCTCTCTTGGCACATGGGCCCTGGGGGCCACAAAGCCTCACGATGGGAGGGTCCTGAAGGCCTGATCACGACTTGGTGGAGAGCCACCTGGAAAGATTGCCTCCCTTCTTGTGTTCAAATAGGAGCAAAAAGTATACTTTTCCGGGGTGCCTGGGTGGCACAGCGGTTAAGCATCTGCCTTCGGCTCAGGGCGTGATCCCGGCGTTATGGGATCGAGCCCCACATCGGGCTCCTCTGCTGTGAGCCTGCTTCTTCCTCTCCCACTCCCCCTGCTTGTGTTCCCTCTCTCGCTGGCTGTCTCTCTCTCTCTGTCAAATAAATAAATAAAATCTTAAAAAAAAAAAGTATACTTTTCCTGCATGGATTCGTTCCCAATGGCTGTGGTAACAAGTTACCCCAAACACAATGGCTTCAAACAACCCGAATTTATTATTTCACAGTTCTGGAGATCAAAAATCCTATACTGAAGGTTTTGGTTGGTGTGCGTTCCTCCCAGAGGCTCTAGGGGAGAATCTACTTCCGTGTCTTTTCCAGCTTCCGGAGGCGCCCTCCTGCCCTGGCTCCTTCCTCCGTCTGCAAAGCCAGAAACACAGCGTCTTCAAATCTCTCTCTTTACGCATTGTCACATCTGCTGTGACTCTGACCCTCACGCCTCCCTCTGATGAGGACCCTTGGGCCCACCCAGATCATCTAGGGTAATCTCCCCGTTTCAAGGTTTTTAATTTATTCATATCTACAGAATCCTTTTTGCCGTTTAAATATCATATTCACAGGTTCTGGGAACTAGGACGTGGTCATCTTTGAGGGACCCTTACTTTAGTCTGTCATACTGTTTTAGCCACTGTGATTTGGAAATTATTTTTCCAGCAGCACACAGGATTACTCTTACTACTGCCCAGGGGAGTGCAGGTTGATACCAAAACCAGAAATCTCTATCTTCTAATGGAGCCATGCTCAGACCTGAATGTAAATCAAGGAAAAATGAAATGGATTGTCTTGGAAGGACAGAGATTCCTCTTTGAGTGGAGTGTGGATCCCCATTTAGAATTGCTCTGGAGAAGGTTCCAGTCGCCAACCTCAGATGTGAATGGTAAAAGGAAGATGGGAATGGAATTCAGGAGAAGAAGGCACCTCTCATTCCCACTCAGCTACCAGAAGCCTCAGAGCAATTTGCTTTCCCTCAGAGCGGCTCATTTACCTCCTCTGTAAAACGAAAGACTTTGCCAAGTTCGGGGTCAGAAAACATAAGGCACATGGACTCCCCCTGTACCATTCTGTGCCCACAGCAGACATAACCAATGGATCGCAGCACAGCAACCATCTCATTCAATCCAGCTTGAACGTTAGCGCTTGCTCGGAAATGAGCAAGATGAGACCCCACTGAATTCAGAGGCCAAGATGGTCTCGAAGTTCTATTTAACTTTTTGCATCCTATGAAATCGTGATTTTGTGAGCAACTAAAGCCCAGCAGGTTGTGGAGTCAGAGAACATTTCTCCTAACAGTTCGAGCTGCTCTGCCTTGAGACCTGCCTGAGGAGGCCGCAGGCGGCTTTCCCCTGGGAGTCAGGCCCTCCCACGTGCAGCCCAGCTTCTAAATTACACGGTTCAAATTTCCCTTCCTCTGCTTCGGGACGGGGGAGGGCTAGTGACTTTACAACCGTACGATACAAACAATATTTCTCTTGGAGCCGTTTTTCATTCCCAAGGCCACTTCCCTGAGACCCAAGAGTTCAAAGACATTGCAGGATGTTGTTGAACTGTATTTCTTAAACCCACAGAGCCCCACTCAGTGTTCACTCCCACCCAAGGGCTCCAACCTATATTCGTGCTGATTTCAAGCACCGCCGGCCCAGACCACAGCCACCTCACCATGTTTGCTATTCCCTTTCGATCACCCTCGTTATCCTGACCTATGGGACATGGCAGGTCTGCTGGGCTGTGCGAAGACGGTCTTCCCTTTTTCATATCTCAGTGTGTGTCATTTTTGCCCCTGGTTTTATGCATTTGCCACAATCACTCGAGTGTTTTGCAAAGTACTAAGATTTGTGTGTCCATGATTTGTTTGAATATTATATTCTAAAGAACAGGGTTTGCCAATGATCAGATCCTGCTTGCATCATTGTCCTGTATGAAGTAAAATTAAATTGAATTATATGATCGTGGTTATTGCAGATGCAGGCTCTGGGGGCAGGCTGTCAGTTGAGTGACCTTGGGTAAGTTATTTTATCTTCCTGAGCCTCAATTCCATCCAAAAAATGGGAATAAAAATAGCATTTATTTGTGGCAAAATCTGCTAATTATCTCTCACTTTGCTTCCTCCCTTCTCCCTTAGCAAGAAAACTCCTGATTCTTACCTAGACCTATAGCCGGCTCAAATAGAAGCTGTATTTTGCAGCTTTTTTTTTTTTTTAAACCAAAGCCCTGTGACCGTGTTCTGTTAAAGGGGGCATAAACCAATATGCTTATGCATAGAGAGTGTCCGTAGGGAGGGCGTGTGCCCTACTTTGTTGCTTCTTCCTTCTTACTGGCTGGAATTTTATGTAATGGCTGGATTTCCAGCAGCCATATTGACTTATGAGGGTGACCTTGGAAATGGAGGCCACATACAGGGTAGACCAAGAGGGAAGGGGTGGGAGTTCCCCAGTTTACCTTGGAATTTTTAAATTTTACCTAAACTACCCATAGCTTGGGTTTTCTGTCACTCATTTTGGATTTGATCCTGATACATTCACTTCAAAAATTTGTTGTGCAGTTTAGATGTGTTCAGAGAGGGGTTAACAGCTTTCAAGTGCTTGATACGTGGTCTCAGACAGTCAGTCACACGGTCTCAGACAGTCAACCACCTCAATATGGTGGTTATTACCTGTACTATTTGTTAAGCAAAAATAGGGTCACATTTGAGTCATTGTATTTCTCACAAAAGAAACCCAAACTGACCTGCATGTTGAATGTGAGTCTGGGATGCCCTGAATGTTCCACAGCCCCTGGCCCACTCGGACGGACCTGGACACCATGTTCTAGACTCCACAGTCCCTCTAAGGTTGCCAGATAAAATCCAGAATGTTTGACCTTCAGATCAACAAGAAATAGTGTTAAAGTATGAATGTGTCCCAGATATCTCAGGGGACATATTTATACTAACACGTTGTTCACTGTTGATCCGAAATCCATGTTTAGGTGGGAATCCTGAATTTTTCTTTGCTAACTCTGGCAACCCCACTCCTCTCTCCCTAAACTCATGGATTGGGTTTCTGAGGAAGCCAAATTAGTGCCTCAGAACCTCTCAGGAGGTTCGCAGGCCATGTTTGGGGAGGAGAAGGTGGACTGGGTTGCCCTGTGTTCTCAAGGAAGGCCTCATTGACCCCAGGGGGAGCTCTGGGACGGGCTTCCCTGCAGAGGGCTCAGGAACAGGGCGATGGGCCTGGGCCTTTCTACCTTCTCTCCACCCAGTCACTGGACACTGGACACGCAAGAAGGAGCCTGACCATGGGGGTTATAACTGTCAGAGGCTGACGGCAATTCCTGGAGAGCGACACAGCTAGGAGTGATCAGCCATTGGTACCCCCAACAGCCCGAGACACATCATGGCGCCTACTGCAGGCCTGAGGGATTATCCCCAAAGAAGCTACCAGGGGCCTGGCCAGGACAGCTGTGCCCACCTGGGGCAGGCAGTGCTGGTGGTGACGGCCACACCATCAGCTCATCTCTCTCAGGGAGCTCAAAAGAGGAGCATTCAAAAGAGCAATTCTGTGGCTGACTCACCATGGTGACCCCTTAAAGTAGGGTCATGACAAGCCCATTTTTGTGTGGGAAGCTATAGAACTGGGACCTAGTGTTATCTGGAATCCCAAGGAAGCTTCTTACTCTGATGCCTGGCTTTTAAGATTCTTCTCTGAATTCTTACTTCATTGGGTATCTTGAAAAGAGATGCCCAGCATCTGAGGTAACCTGAAGGCATCCCTGCTCCGTGTACCCTAAAAAGGGATCAGCAGTGTACCCCTAACAGCAGCTGGGCCCCACGCGGCATTCTCACGTCCACGGGCATCTCGACACAACGCGGACAAGTATCCAATTCACAACTCATGAGCTCACTTCTCAAATGCTCTCCGCCCCCCTCCTTCCTTGGCACCCCTCAGCGGATCCAAGCCTCCCCTCTACCCACCCGGAAACATGCCAAACCCATCCCTCTCCCCACCGGCCCATTTTGTCTCTTCTTCACATGGACTGATGGCTTTTCTAGGTGGGTTGTGGCCACGTTTGTCCCACCTTTCTGATCCCGTTTCTTGTCCATTGTTCAGTTTCTCATTCCCAAGTGTCTGGCAAGTGTATCATTTTGAATTAATTTGGGGGCGGTCAAGGTGCAGCCAGGGCAGAACCGTTTTCATCTTCATAAATCTAACTCTCAGCACAAGGACGATTAAAAAAAAAAATCAGACCGTTTCCTGAGCACACACAGTGTGTCAGGCACTGGCCTGAGGATTTTCCATCGTCTACACCATGTGACCCTCACCTCGAACCCCTGATTTGCAGAGAATAACTGGACTGGAGCCCAGGTGTGGTGAACTCGCAGGGTCCCCCACTCTGTGCCCCTCGAAGAGACACACAAACCCTGTGACGTTGAATTTGCAGGCTATTTGTCTGCACTGCCTCTTGTCCTTACATAATCCCACCGTTCTCCTCTCTCTTCAGCCACACAGCACCCTGGAACCCCAGACAGACACACACACACACGAAACCAACTGCCCTGCGTGTGCACCACATCCCAGCATCCCTCGGGAGGGACAAGATGTTGCCGCTCTCGGGTAGATTTGCTGGGAGCAAATACCGGGAGACGCTCGTGTCGGGAGCAGACTGCCAAAGAATCGCTCTCCTGTCGCGTCGAGGTGCAGGAGGGCTTGTGGAGAAACACTTCAGCTCCTTGTCACGGCCACTGTTTTTCTCTCCTGCTTATCACGAGACCTTCTTGACAGGCTGAAATTACAGTCGCCTTTGCTGGGAAGCAGGATTCCCGGGCAGGTGACAGGCCTAGGAATTATCTCTGCATCTCTGAAAAAGCAGTTCTCAGGAATGTCTCCAGTTCTGCACTGAGACGGCCTCTGGGGATGGGGGAGCCTCTTGTTTCTTATTCCAAGGCAGGTAGGCGGTGTCCTCGGTGTGATTGCCGTCTGATGTTCGGTGACCTCCTCCCTGGACCCTCCCTGCCGTAACTGCGTCTCACTTTCCTTCTGCAGACCCAACCTCCCCCAATCTCGGTTCACAGGATCTGAGCAAACCTTATTGTCTGCCCCTCCTTCTAAAGCCTGAGCACATGGCTGTGGCTTCACATGCTCCTTGCGTATGGGGATTGGCTGTGGGACGTGGGTCCTGCCCAAGCAGAGCCCGTGATTCAGGGGCTATTCTGCTGGAAGCAAGAGCTTGAAGAGGATGTAGGATCTAGAGCTGCTGGAAGCCATTTTGTTGCTATGAGGGAAGAGCCTGAGAAGAGAGCCAACATGGCAGAGAGTGGAGCGATAAAACAGAGAGAGAGAGAGAAAATGGATCTTGTTGATGTTATGTAAGCTCCTGATCCAGTCTTCCCTGCCGACTTACCCTTCCATTTTTCAAACACATGAGCCAATACTCTTTTCTTAAGCCAAATCAAGGTACTTGTCACTTACAACCAAGACATTCCAGCTTATGCACAAGGGAAAGGAACAGAAAGTCCTTGGTGGGTGAGAAGCCATTTGAGAGGAGCCCCCAGCTTCATCCTGGCTCCCATCAAATGACATTTCCTAATTGCAAACTCATTCTGTGGGATATATTTTGAAGGAAGACTTGGCAGGATTTGCTAATTGGATATGGGGTGTAGAGAAGGAGAATATCAAGAATAACTTTAAGTTCTGGGCCTGGGCAACTGCAAGAATGGAGCGGCCATTAGCTGAGATACTCGCGTGGGATCGCGAGCCCCACTGGGCAAATGGAGCTGTGAATACTCACTTTAACAGAATGTCAGCCGGTTGAATCTGCTTTTCAAGTATGGATTCAAAAACTTGTGGGGAGTTTCTAGTAGCTTAATCAAAACTCCTATTATTTTGTCATGGGAAAACACAACTGTGCCTGGGTTCTATGTGCAAAGCAGTATTTCAGACCTTTATTTTTCCTAAAGCGATTATCACCTGCCTATGGGTTGGCCACTTTGGCTTCTAAAATGTCAACAGTAAATGGAACCATTTGCAAAACCTTATCTGAAACAAGATTTCTTCAGAGCTTTCACCCTAACAGAAATCCAAGTACGAAGAATACAGTGTGCATGAGCCAGTGTCCTTGGTCCCCGTCTGGAGGCGACAGAAAGTGAGGACATGGAAGGGCAGGACCTGACCTGACGGTGGGAAGCCACTCCGAAGGCTCTGCGGCCGCCCTCTGCCTCCTGGAGGTGCTCCAAGTCCCCCAGTTTAAAAACAAAGAACCAGAGGCCTGGAGAGGGGTCCGGGTGAGATTTGAGGCCAGAGGAGGACTGAGCAGCGCTCTCTGGGTGGGACCCAGTGCGGGGCAGCCCCTGGAGAGTCCCCACCATGCACGGAGCAGGTGAGAAGTGCCTGCCTCTGCCTGAGGGTGGAGAGCTGTCTTCACCCCTGCATCTCCGGTGAAGGTGCAAAAAGTAGTGGAGGACAGAGCGACTTTGGAGAGACTGGAGTCTGGACGCACGGGGTGAAGGCTGCTGCCAATGCTGCCTTCGAGAGCCTGTGACCCAGGATGGGCAGGACGTCATCCATCCCGGTGGGCGCCGGTCTGCGGTGATGACGGCCGGCGACCCCGTGTGCCCCCAGGTCTGACAGCGCCCCCCCCCCCAGGGCCTCGGGAATGCACACGTGGCCTCAGACTGGTGCATCCAGGGCAGATGCAGAGCTCCTGCACCCACTGAGTGAGGGGCACCAGGAAGCCGCGGGTGGAGTTACGGAAAAAGAGCATCACATTTCCTTCTGGGGCATGACATTTGTGCCTGACTCATGGTGGGGCTTGTCCAGGATCGTTAGGAGGCGTACACGAGCTCTCTGTGAGAACGTAAATTCTGTTCATTTTGGATACAGATTCATGTCTCTAATAAGAAGCCATGTGGGGTGACCAGGATGCCCCCCAGGTGCTGCCCCGCCTGTGTCCACCTTTGGGTTTCGGGTAAGTGGGTGTCGGATCCTGCACGTGGATGGTCAGCACCTGCCTTGCCTGCCCATCCCTGTCCATCTTGGCCTCCACCCCTCCTGCCTTGATCGTCCCCGTCCCCAGCTCCAAATTCTTCTCCCTAAGTTCTGCAGAGCCCCCCCTCCAGCTCAGGTCTTGCCTTCTCTTACCCAAAGCCCCCGAAGGCACTCTGAACCCAAAGTCCTCCGATTAACAGGGTCCCTGCTCAGAAACCACTGGAATGATGGGCTCCATCGGAGGCAGCAAGCCCCGCCTTGCTCAGCCACTGCTGGCTTCTCAGCACCCCCACAGCTCAGGGTGAAAGGTGTGTATGGGGGTGTGTGGGAACCTCTCCCAGGCTGTGATGGAGCCCAGCTGGATGGGAAGCAGCGTATCCTCCCGTCCCGACAGCTGGCCTTTGGCGGCTTGGTCTTTAGGACCCTCCTCCGGGGCCAGATCACGTTTGCAATGATTGCAGGTGCTGGCGGTTCAGGGAAGCAGGGCAGGGAGGGGGCAGTGTAGGGGCAGAGGCACCGGGAAGTTCTGCTTGTGAAGAGCCCCTGTTTACGTGCAGCCTGGAGGGGTCCTGAGAGGGAGCCATCAATCCAGGAGCCTTGGAACTTAACCTTCAGGGCTGCCAGCGCCTGCTTTTCCCTGGCACACGGGAAACTGCCCCTTCCCGGACAAGGATTAAACACTCAGCTTCCTGGAGGCCTGGGTCAGGCAAGAGTGCCCTAGCTGGGTCACCTGCTGTGTGCGATTGATCCCCGGCTGGGAGTGAAGGGGTCAGAATCCCCAAACTCTCCTTGAGAGCAGCAGGAACTCACTCAAATTCTAGAATCACTTTGTGCCCTGGCTGATCCTTGCTTTCTGGTGGCCCCAGCAGAGGCACGTGGTTAAAGAAAGCTCTGGAACTAATGGGGCTGACACACAAAGATGGTATAAAAAAAAATTCAGTGTAGTGGGGCTCAGAATAGATCCGAAATCAAAATACCACAAATGCCTAGTGATGGGGAACATTAAAAAAAGAGAAGAAGAAAGCAAAGAAAAGTAGCATAGTCACAAAATGGAACACTAGCCAGTCGTTGAAAACCAGGGATGTGTCTGGTCCAACGATATGGCATTGCCGTTTGACAGATCAGCACACCTGGATATTGGTGATGTCAGGCAGTTTGAACTTCGAGCTGTATTTCTATAAATAATATCAGTAAAAATGCAAATTATTAAACAATAAAGAAAGTAGGAGCTCAGTTTTGTATTACAAATGTATTTATATGTGTGCCTTTCCACATGTATTATAAAAATATATAAATAGGTAGAGGGAGAGAGACACCAAATGGGTGGCACATAGAAGCATTTAAAATTGCTTTTGTACCTGTTAGCGTTTGATTAAACTGCTTTTCCAGTGTAAATGCATAATTCTTATAATCAGAAAGTAATATTTTATTTTTAGCAGTAAAGATGTAACAGAAGCTGTTGGGGTGTCCCAGTGTGGGGGGGTGCTCCTCCCCTGCTGCCCTCGAGGTCACACGGGTGGCCCCCAGGAGCTACGTGTGGAGCTCACAGGACCCCAGCCAGCCCGGTTCCGAGCTCGTGCTCCCAGCAGTGCACCCCCCCTGCCTGACAGCCCCACTCCGATTTGCTTAATCTGCATCCCCAGCTCCGAGTGAGGCGCCCCCGAAAGCCTTCTCATCAGCAGCGCCATGCAGGGGGAGGGATGTGAGGGCCTAGGGCCTGGATGGTCCTCCTAGCTGGCGGACCTGGAGCCCGCCACCTAGCCTCTGGTGGCCTCAGTTTCCCCCTCTGTAAAATGGGCATGAGGAACGTTACCTCGCTGCGGTGGCTGAGGTTGGGGACGTGGCACCATGCAGCGGGCGCACTAGGTCAAGCTCTCGGCAGCTCGCCGCCAGCCGGCTGTCGTTCCTGCTCCTGCGACTCTCACTACGTCTGAGGAGGTGCTGGGCAGAAGCCAGCTGTCTTCTGGAGGCCTCTGGCTCTTTCCGGAGGGCCGGCTTGGAGCCCAGGGGCCCCCTAAAGAGGAGCAGCCATTGTCCGGGGATTTTCTCTCAATGGAGAGTGGGTTCTGTTTGCAGGAGCAGAGCAGCCCTGACCCTCAAAGTCTATCCCCCGTTGGCCTTGCCGACCGCTCAGCCCTGAGTTCCGTGACTAGAGACATCAGGGGCCCAGGCGCCAGGGTGGCCGATCCTTGCAGGGGGGGCCCCCCTCTCCCCATCTGCAGGGAGGAGGCCGCGGAGACAACCAGATGAGATAATGCAGGTGGAGTGTGGGCCGAGCGGCCGGCCCAGTGCCCAGCCCCTGGGGGGCGGCCGGGGGTGCTGCTTGGTTCACAGCTGAGGTGCCACGCTCTCATTGGGTGGCCTCGGGCACAGCCCGCGGCCTCTCTTGGCCTGTTGTCCTCCCCGATAGAGCGGATGAGCCCTCTTTTCCAGGGCGTGTCTCCCGAGTGTCCCAGTACCCGACCCGGAGCCAGGACACAAGCTCTCTCATGGCCGGGCTGGGGGCGGCTCCCCCCCCTTCCAAGTCACCGACATGCACCCCAAGCCGCTGAGAGCAATTAGAGCGAGTATGTGCCGTGCACTCCCACGTGCCTCTTCATTCCTCCTCACAGGGACCCGGACACTGGGTGGTCTTCACCCCTTCTTGCGGATGATGACCCATCTGTTCTCAGAGAGGCAAAGCCACTTGCTCGACTCCCAGAGCTGCTGGGTGGCCGGCAGCGAGCCCCGGGGCTCTGACACGAGGGGCCTCCCTCCTAACAGCCACATCGCAGGGGACCCACCAGAAGGGCTTGAAGGCCCTCAGGCCCCACCCAAGCCCCCCAGCAGGCCTTCCAGAAGCCCGGCTGTCCCCGAATGGCTGTCCAGCCCAGCAGGCTCTGCCCCCCCCTCCACCCCCAGCATGTCCACTGCCCGCCTTCCAGAAGAACGCAGTCTGTTTCCCGAACTGCCGCCCCTGCGGGCTCTGTGGGGACTGGGAGGGGGCACTGAGATCACAGGGAAGGGCCGGCCCCGGGCTGGAGGCCTCACCCCAGAGCAGCTCTGGGGACCACGCTGGGCCTTTGTCAGCCTCACGCACTCATGACAGCGGGTTGAACCAAAGGTCAGGTTTTACTGCAAATCTAGAAAGATCCTCGCTGGTCAGGCCAACCCAGAAACTGGCTCTGTGAAAGGGCTACCGGGGGCGGGGGGAGTTTCCTGGCCATTTTCACGGGAGATTTTATGACTCGGTGGGTGGAAAATGAAGAGCCAAGCCAAGGAATGCACTGGCTCCCTTTGAGTCAGCAGCGCGCTGGCCCCGGTGGCCAGGAGTCTCCTGCGTTGGGGCCGCACGAGCCTGGCAGGGCTCTGCAGAGGCAGGTTCGCCCCGCAAAGGGGACCTGGGCAGGAACAAGAAAGGATGACGCAAAAGGCGGTGGCAGGGAGACTTGAATGAGGGGAAACCTTCCCGCAGACTAGAGGTGCGGAGAGAGACAGACGTACCCCACGGGTTCTGCATTCGTCCTCCTTGCGCTCGATTTTGAAATGCGTCCCTCTTTACACCGGGACAGCGTCGTGCCTCCCACCAAAGGGAGGGGTCTGTGCCACCCTCCTGGAATCTAGCTGACGTGTGGCTTGCTTTTACAAGAGCCTCTGGCAGAAGAGATGCTGTCCCCATTCCAACCCTGGGCCATGGGAGGCTGTGCACACTTCCACTCCACCCGGTCCGCTGCGCCCCCACTGCTGGGAAACAGGCCGGGTTGGCTGGCTGGGGAAGGAGAGACGTGGGGTCCAGTCCCTCCCCACCCCAGCCCCCTCCATTAATGTGCCTGGGGTCATTTTAGAACGGCTAGCCCTCAACCTCTCTCTGCAGCTGACCAGGGACACAAGTTCAGTCCCAGCCTCGATCAGTGGAGACCGTCCTAGACCAGCAGAACTTTCCAGCTGACCTATACACTTCTGAGAAACAATAAGTGGTTGTCGTTTTAAGTCACTCAGTTTTGGAGTGGTTTGTTATGCAGCTGGGGGTCACGGGTTCACACCCCCTTCCCTTTTGTCAGCACCCCCATCCTGGCTGGTCCTTCTTCCTATCCAATCCTCCTGGCCATCTCGTGCTTCAGCAACCGTCTTCCAAGATAGAGTGGACACTCCTCGGGTACGGGAACCGGGTCTGTCCCATTCAGTAGAGCCTTGCATAGGGTCTAGCAATAGGGCCTTAAATGAATATTGGTGGAGGGGCACCTGGGTGGCTCGGTCCGCTAAGCGTCCCACTCTTGATTTCGGCTCAGGTGATGATCTCAGGGTTGTGAGATCGAGCCCCATGTCGGGCTCTGTGCTGGGCATGCTTAATCTGCTTAAGATTCTCTCTCCCTCTGCCCCTCCCCCCTCTAAAAACGTATTGGTTGAATGGATTAATTAATGAATTAGTTTTTCTTTGGTTTAGTGTTTATGGGCTGGGAGCTCCATGAAGGGTGACCCTGTTTGTCTTCATCTCCATCACCCCTCAGTGATAGGTTCAGTGACTAGCACACAGTGGGTGCTTCATAAATGCTCACTGAATAAACGGACGAATTTGTGTGCGTGCCACACACTGCAAGAAACTAGAAGATGAGAAGTGTGGGTGTGTGTCTGTGTCTATGTGGGCATGTGTTCGTGCCGCTTTGATCCAGCCCACTGCGAGTCCCAGCCTGCACCTCCAAGCAAATTTTCACTGGCGTGGACTATATGGAGGACCATTCAGTAGGGGGGTGAGCGGAATAACCTTTGTGGTAGGTAGAATACTGGCCTCCCCAAAGCATCCAGATCCTGATCCCTGCAACCTGGGAATAAACAACCTTACCTGAACAGAGGGCCTTCGCAGATGTGAATAAGGACTTTGAGAGGGCAAGATGGTCCTGGATTACCCAGGTGGGCCCCGTGTAACCACAGGATCCTTATGAGGGCGGCAGGCAGGGGGTCTGAGTCAGGAGAGAGATCAGAAGATACTGCGCAGATCGCTCTCAGGAAGGGGGAAGGGGCCAGGAGCCAAGGGATGCCGGCAGCACTTAGAAGTTGGAAAAGACAAGGAAATGGGTTCTCCCGGAGAGCCTCCAGAAAGACATCCAGCCTGGATTTCCCAAGGAGACCATTTCACACTTCTGATCTCTAATATTGTAAGAAACGTGTGTGGTTTCAAAGCCACTAAGCTGGTGGCGATTTGCTACAGCAACTGGGGGCGTCTCATTCACCTTGAACCACTTTCTTTAGGGAACAGTGACTTGGGCGTCGCTCAGGCTTCGTGAAGGGCGGGAGCCACCTTAGGGATCTCGGAGAAGGGCTTCATGCCTCCCCCACTTCCGAGGACGTCAACACGGAGCTGTTCCCTGCGGACTGCCTGAGGTTTGGGAGGTGACTTTTCAGACACTGCAATAGAGAGAGGAAGTGGAGCCATGCTGCGTGGGCAGCGCCCGTGCAGGCAAGTCCTGGCTGACTCTGGGGACCCGCGGGGTTTCTCCGGACACATTCACCCAAGGCAAGCCTCTTTGGTGGTTGATTGCCGATGTTCCGTAATGGATTTTTGGAAATGGAAGTTCAGACTCCGTAACGGATTTTGTAAAAATGTTTCCCTGTCCGCATGTGCTCCCCTCATTCTGAAAACACCTCTAGGTTTTCTTTGGGGAGCAATGCTTCCCCCAGTTCTAGTCCACCTAACGTGGGCTCACGTCACCCACCCCGGCGATGCGGGTGATCCCATGACACATGTTCATCCAATCAGTGAATCCCACTTCCTTGGCCACAGGGATTGGTTCAGGGATGAGCATGTGACCCAGGTTCCTCCAATCAGAGCCAACATGGACCCTTCTGCCCTAGCTCTGGGGTGAAAGGTGTTGGTCTTCCTGGTGGGGGCTCTGGAGGACAGGATGGAAGCCTGGGGCTGCCCGGCAACATCTTGCCATCCCAACGGGAGATTCTGCGTGAGAATGGAGCTAACACAAAGGAATGTGGAGCTGAGGGGTGGAGGGAAAAACACTGGGTGGGGGGAGGGGGTGGATTGAGAGAGAGAGAGAGAGAGAATGGGTGACATTGTCCGAGCCCCCGGATGGAGCCACACCTGACTCCGTGTACTTCGCAACTCCTGGATAAGCCAGGAAAATCCTCCCTTGTCCATCTCTAACCCAGTGTGAGTGGGGTTTTCTGTCACTTGCAGCCAAGAAAGTCCTCACTATAAAGAACCATCATGGCAGAGCTACAAGGACTCTTTGACTCCATTAGGTTTAAGCCCCACTTTCATTTTGCAGTTGGAGACACAAAAGCCCAGAGAGACCATGATACTTTCATGAGGTCACTCAGCAAGTAGTGCCAGAGTCAAGACTGGTGCCTGCTTAGGACTCCTTTCTCTGCCCTGGAGGGTCAGCTGGCCTCATTCATGCCCACCAAGCATTCTCTGTGTGAATGTCCATGATCCTGAAAAGCAAGAGTTAGTAGTTAGGCTGGATTTGCATGAGGCTGTGCAGAGACCTCTAGCCCCAACAGGCCATCCGACAGAGTGGAGCTGTGGATCTGGGAGCCGGTGACGGGGGCAGGAGGCTGGAGATGCAAACAGCAGCCCCCAGTAGCGTGCTGGTGCTCAGCCGAGGCACTTCCGTTCTCCCGAACTCTTCTTTTCATTTGTAAACCCAGCATAACGATAATGCTGGTGTCTTTCATTCAGTCATTTGACTAACGTGTGTTGAGCAGCTGCGGCACGCCAGGCACTGTGCTGGGCAGTGGAACTTGGGGTGCACAAGAGCACAGAACCCCTGTCTGCTGCGACAGCTTGGGGCCTCTCGGGGCTGCTTCAAGGACTAAAGAAGAGCCCGTTCCAACAGGAGTTGGATGATCTGCAGGGAGTCACATGGCTGGAGGTGTTTGTCAGAACTCACAGAACTCCTCCACTAGGTATAACTTCTAGTTCAGTAAATAAATGATATTCAATCTCATAAAAAAGTTAAAGAACATCTTTCCACTGTCGTAGGCTTATTTTGTGAGTCAAGGAGGAAAGCTTTACATACAATGAAAGATAGACTCGTTAGAACAAAAGAATCAGTTTAGAAAAAAGAGAACAGATGTCGAACACTCTGCCAGCAGCGATACAGTTTGGAACTAAGTACAGTTTCAGGGTCGAAGCACAGCCGTGGGGACCGAGGCCGTCACACGCACCAGCTCTTGTTATCAGCACGGCCGCCGAGCCTCTCAGCTGTTTCGGATTATCTGTGTCATGACTCCCTTCCCCGAGCTGAGATCACCGAGGAGTGCCCGCAGCCCAGAGCCCACGCCTGCTAGCTGCGCAGAGTGGTGCTGACAAATGGAGCGGCCCAAAAATCATTACCGGGAGGGAGATCAGCCGCGGGGCTGCTGGCCAGCACCCAAGCACCACCAGGGACCTCTTGGCAAATGCAGGCGGGAGATGGGGGGAACGGGCCAGCTCCCCATTCTCGCCTGCTGAGCCTCACACCCTCTCTTGCTGCCTGGTACCCAGGATGCAGCCTCACGCAAGAGCCCCAGGAGGGCAGGGACCGTGGCTGGGTCCACTCCATATATGTAATTGGCCCTCCGCTGGCCTGAACTCTCCAATGAGGCCAGGAGCACTGTAAATCAAAGCGTGGAGTTCACATTCCCCAGGGGGAGGACAGGGAATTAAAAATACAACCTTGAAGTGAAGCCAGTCAACAGAAAAGAGAGATGAGGGCGCTGGCAGGCCTCTCTGAGGTGATGACACTCTTGAGCACAAGCCAGAAGAAACAGAGTCAATCAGGTGGATGTCTGAAACTGAATCCCAGGTGGAGGGAGTGGTTGTGCAAAGGTCCTGGGGTGGGAATATGCCCACTGCATTCCAGGCACAGCAATGGCTGGACCGAGAGAGCTGGGGGATGGGTCAGACATGTAGCAGGGAAGCCAGATCAGAAGGACACTGGTCCCAGGGGAGCACACTGGGGTTTATTCAGAGTAGGCTGGGGGCCAAGCTTTGAAGAGTTAGAGAGCCAGGGCAGAGCCCTTCACCCCAGCAGGCTCTGTGCAGAGCACGGCAGGTGCAGGGTGGTGTGTTGTGGACAGCCATGAACACCAGGCCAGGCTCATTTCTAAACAGAAGCTCTCAATCCCGTGTCAGAGTCACCCACACTTCCTTCCCGCCTCCCAACTCTTCTACCCGGGAAACAATACCAGGGCTGTATCTGGAGGATTTGCTTTCTTTTCCTTTTATTCCAAAAGCATAAAAAGCTGACAAGTGAGAAGAGGCCTTTCCTCTGCGCCAGGCCCCACAGATGTCCGTGCATATCTTTGAAGGGATCACCTGCCACGAAACGTGAGACCAGGGACGGGGCCACAGAGCAAACGGATGTTGCAGAGTGTCAGCGTGATATGCGTCCGTATTTGCCAACAAGTTAAAAAAATTATGTTTCGTATGATCCAGGATTTACACAGTGTGATCTCGGTGGTGTCACCTTTCTCCCCTTTCTGAGCCCAGCAATCATCTTAAATTCTACTCAAAACAAAGAGCTCCCTGTTGGCAGTTAATCCTCAAAGGGAGAGCTTTGTTCAAGACTAAAAAACCTCATTCAACGACGTTGGCAAGGAGCTGGCATTCCTCGTGCCAACTCGGCCTGGTATTTCCAGCTCTGACTAGGAGACTACATTTGAGAGCTTAAGCTCATTTTTTCACCCCGTGAGAGGGAGAGCTCTGGGTCACGTGACCCATTCGTTGAGCAGGTACTGAAGGGAATAATAGGGAAATTAGAACAGGGGCAGGAATCAAAGCAGGGGAGGGGGTGGAGAGATGTCTGGCTGTGCTGGGAGAGATTTCTGGAAGAATGCGAGCCCAAGGGCAGTGGGGGAAGCTGAGTCTTCAGTGAGCTTCCTCCCAGCTCAGTGGATATATGAAAAAATTTCCATTTGTATTAGCTTTCAATGCTGTGTAACAAGTTGCTATGAATTTAGTGGCTTAAAACAACACCAATGTATTTGTTGTCATGTCTGTGAGACAGAAGTGCAGGCACAGAGTGACTGGTTTCTCTGCTGAAGGTCTCACCGGGCTGGAATCAAGTTGTGGGCTGGCCTGGGTTCTCCTCTGGAGCTCTAGGCTCTCTTTGAAGCCCATGTGGTTTTGGCCATTTCTGGTCCCTTGTGGTAGGACCCAAGTCCTGTCTGCTTGTTGGTGTGAGCCAGGGGTCACTCTCAACTCCAAGTGGCCTTATTCCTTGCTCCATGGTCCCTTCTATTTTCAAAGCCAGCCAGCAACAGAGAATCTCCCTCATGTTAAATGTCTCATATGCTTTGAATCTCTTTTTCCAAGGAGGGCTTCATCCCTTTTCAGGGCTTACCTGATTAGGTCAGGCCCACCAAGGATCGTTTTCTTTCTTAAAGTCGGTAGTGCCACATAGCACAATTGTCTACAGGCCCCTCTCATACTCAGGATTGAGAGGATTATACAAAGATGTGGATCATTGAGGGGCCATCATAGAATTCTGTCTGCCATATCTTTCTTCATGGTCATTAATAGGCATTCAGAACCCCTTGCCAATGCCAGGCTTTAGAAGCACTGGCTGCAGGCCCAAGAAAGCCCCAGACTCTCCATTGAGGCAGGATGCTAGGGGTGGCCTGCCAGACAGACTTAGGTATGAGTCTTAGCTCTTGATCATATGACTGTCTCAGTCACAATGGGTTGGGTTATGCTGTGGTGACAAATAACCCCAACATCTCACTAGCTTAAAACAACAAAGATGTACTTCTGACCAGACCACACTTGCATCCCAGGCTGGCAGAGAGACAGTGCTCACCACAGTCACTCAGGGACCCACCCTCTCACATGGGACAAGTAGCCAAACCACAGGGAAAAAAGAATATGGTGGAAGTGAATCCCATGGCCACACCTAAGTCCAGGAAGACAGGGAAGTACCTTTGGAGAGATGGTGAAAATGAAATGGGCAGTGATCTTTGGTGAGTTTCTCCCCATTTGAGCCTCAGTTTCCTATCTGTGAAATAGACCTGAGAGCACAGTCTCCAGCGGGGATATGATGAGCGTTAGATAAATGTGAACTGAGGACCTGATAGGTTCAAGGCCCGTGGGTGAGCCTGTCTGCTCCAAATCCGCCCCTCAGGATGGGTTATACGATGGGGAGGAAACAAAGCCCCAGAGAAATGAAGGTCACACAGAAGACAAGAGGGGAGATTTGAACCCAGGTAAACCTGACCCTAAGACCTGGCACTTACAGCCCCCCAGGAGGGGCTCCTACTCAGCTTTCAGCCCATTCCTCCCAGATTCTTGGGTCAGCTCAGCATGCGGCTCTGGGCAGAGATCTGGTCAACCACCACGTCTGGCCTGAACAGAAAGTCAATAGGCTTGGCTTTTAGTTATAAACAGCTAGCCCCAAATGGACTCGCCTTATAACACGTTACCAGGTCTATATGACTGGCACTGACCCCAGAAATCATCTAGGCCAGTGGTGGTTTCCATCAGGAAGGGAGAGAGTGTCCATTGGATGCTGATGGCGGTGGCGGGGTTCCTAAGCTCTCTTCCACCCTCCAGAAGTGCAATAGGAATTGCATACTATCTACAGTTATAGCTACCATTATTTAAAATGTTAGGTTGCACCAGGGACTGGGGAAGAATGGGGAGTGACTACTAGTGGGTACAGGGACTGTTTTGGGGGTGATGAAAATGTTCTGGAATCAGACAGTGGTGACGATGCAAGCCTGGCTAACATGCTAAAAACCACTAATCACACTTCGAAATGACACACGTTATGGTATGTGAATTATATCTCCATTAAGAAATGTCAGCCTGCTTGGTTTTACAGCCCTCTTTGCCTGTTTTAGAATTACGGGAGTCAGATATCAACTCTTTTTATGGGCCAGTGTCTGTTTCCCTGTTTTTGTTGTGACTGTGCCCATTTTTCCTCTGAGAAACTCCACTTCTGCCTTTCTCCTTGGCCTTGGTGAGCCTGCCCCCCACCCAACAACAGAACCCCTTCTCCAGGTCAGATATGGGCAGATAGATGTCCCAGTTCATACTTATCCTCACACAGACATTGGTTCAGAGGCGGCCATGTGACCCCAGGAGAGCCAATCAGAATCCTTCCCTAGGGTTGCTAGGAGGGTCTGGGAAAGGAGCAGCTCTCTTTTCAGAGAGCTTTTCAGAGTGGTGTAAGTCTGGTGATTCTTCTTGGACTTCATCCGGGAAGCTCACCTACAGGAATAGATGGTAAGCTGAACACAGAGAAGGACCCTGAGAGACGGAAAGATGGACAGAGCCTGGAAGATTTGATCTTGATCAGGGGTTCCAACAGGGGTGTCTGGCTCTCCAGAGGACGTGGAGCAATGTCTGCGGACATTTTTGTTTGTCACATCTGGAATGCGTGGTGCGGGTGCCATTGGCATCTAGCGAGTAGAGGTCAGGAATGCTGCTAAGCACCCAGCAATACACTAGACAGCCCTTGCATCAAAGACTTAGCCAGTCCCCAAATGTCAGTAATGCCGATGTGGAGAAACCCTCATCTAAGCCCTCATTTCCAACCATGTCTGAAGCCAGATGCCCACCGCCTCAACATTCCAGTGGCATGAGCCAGTAAAGTACCCCACGCTTTTTTTTTTTTTCCTTAAGCCACCACCATGAGTTGGGTTTCTATCCCTTGCAATCAGAAGAATCCCAACTAATACACTGGCCACTGCATCTGTGGAAGTGTCCAGCTAATCAGCTGGGCTAGCATACTGTTCCAGGGACCAGAAGCCCCAATTTAGAGGGTCTTTTTTGGTTCATAAGACAAGAAACTGGAAGGAGGCTGTTGCCATTGGTTCAGCAGCTCAGTGATGTCAGATGCTGACTCCTCTGTAATTCTCTTGGCCTTTTCCTCAAGGTCACAAGATGGCTGCTGCAGCACCAACCATCACAACAGTAAGCAAGGCAAAAAAAAAAAAAAAAGGAAGGAAGAAGTGATGCCAGTGACATCTGTTCCTTTCAGTAGGAAATCAGAAGTTTTCCCAGGACTCCAGCAGACTTCCCTTTATATGTCATTGGCCAAGACTATGGCATGAGGCTGCAGAGGAGTCTGGGAAAGTGAGTCTGCTCACAGAGCAGAAGGGGAGAGGACCAGAAGTTGGATCAGCTGTAGGAGGAGAAGAGACGATCAACCCCATGTGTTAATCCTGGTAATCTCATCCAGAACCCCCTGACTTTGCCAAGAAATTTTTGATCCCTGAAGATAGGAAGTAGATTATTACATATAAATGGATAAACCCACCTTCAAGACATGTGATCCAAGAAGGAAGAAAAATAGTAGTAGAGGGGTTTTTGAGAATGAAATGCCCATATCATAGTTGAGAAAACTGAGCTCCCCAAGGCCAAGTGATTTGTTCCATGCCACAGTGGCAGCTTGAGGTGGACGGTGGTATGGACAGAGACTCGTCGGGGTCAGCGGGGGGCTAGGTCCACATCTTGGCCTGGCCTCAGTGAGCGCCATTGCTCAGATCCAGACAACCTATAAAGTCTAGTTACTGACATCAGGAGCCCAGTTCTCTGTAATCTCAGCGTGTAGTTCTTAAACTCGACTTTAACATCCGACATCAAGCCCCCAAGAACCAAAGTGCTTGCAACGGTTCACTTTGGTTTTCAAGTTTCTACATCGCGTTTGCGGGTGGCCAGCAGGCACCACCATCTCCACGGCTGCAATTTATTTAGGACCCGTTTGGTCGTAATTTTATGATCTCTCAGAAACTAAACTTCAGAGTCAAAACGATTGTCCAAAATGCGTGATGTTGTCCCAACTAGAGACTCGTAGGAACAAAGCACACTGTTCCAAAAACTGCCCCGTTAAATAGAACCAGCGAACAGCCCGAGGGATCCAAAGAAAGAGTCAAAAAAGAATTTGCGAATAGGAAAATGTATTTTGTTCTAATATTCTCCAGATAGACTTTGTTTTGCATGATAAGAAGATGAAAAGAAAGCTGGGAATCTATACAGATTACGCAAGTACCCGTTTCACGGCTCTGCTTTGGGCTGTAGTGTCGGCCCCATTTTAAAAGCTGTAAAACCCAGATACTCCCTGTCTCTGATCTCCAGCCGGCGAGTGCTGCCAGACACTGATGCAGAGCTCACCGAAATCTGGGGTACTGCCGTGTGGGGCCAGGGCGGGGGGAGGGCAGTGATGGAGAGCTCCTGATGAAGATTTTAAAACTACATTGCCATGATTTTCACCAAGCAACCATTAATATATTTTTTTTAACTGAGGTGAAATTCACATAGAAAATGAACCATCGTAACAATCCAGAGGTGTTTAGTGTAGGTGTAATGCAACTACCACCTCTGTCTTGTTCCAAAACCTTGTCATCACCCCCAAAAGGAAATCTTGTACCCACTAAGCAGATGCCCCCCCATTCTCCTCTCCCTCCGGCTCCTGATAACCCCCCAACTGCTCGACGTCCCTGTGGATTGATCCCCATCCTGGAGATTTCATGTAAGTGATCATACAATATGTGGCCTCTTTTTGTCTGTCTTCTTTCGCCCGGCATCACGCTGTCGGGGTCCCCCACGTGGTAGCATGTCTCAGGGCTTCACTCTGTTTTATGACCGAGGAATATTCTACCGCGTGTATTCACAATTTGTTATCCGTGCAGCAGCGGTGGGACACTTGGTTGTTTCTGCCTTTTGGCTGCTGTGAAGAGCGCTGCTCTGAACTCGCAGGAACCTGTGTTTGTTTGAGTATCTGTTTTCAGTTGTTCGGGGCATATACCCCAAGAGACAACTGCTGGCTTACCTGGTAATTCCATGCTTCACTTTGTGCGGAAACACCAGACTGTTTTCCACGGCGGCTGCATCACCTCCCGTTCCCACCAGCAACGGGCAAGGGTTCCCCCTCCTCTGCGTCCCAGCCATCCCTTGCAATTTCCCGTCCTTAAAAAATCACAGCCCTCCTAGTGAGTGGAGTCGTGTGGTTTTGACTCGCATGTCCCTGATGACAAACGAGACGGAGCATCTTTCCATGTGCGTGTTGGCCGTCTGTACGTCCTCTGGGGAGGCCTTTGCTCATTCTCAGATTGGGTTGTTGGTCTTTTTGTTGCTGAGCCGTGGGAGTTCTTTGTCTAGTCAGATGCTCGATCTCTGTTCAGCGTTTCACTTCGAACGCTGGTAAACCCATGTTCACGTTTAGAAACTGATCAGGGAAAGCCCGTGTGCCTCCTCCTCCAGGGAGCCATCCATCCGAGTGGGGCGTGAAAGCAAAGGGGTCCGTCCTAAAGGCCCAGCCTGGGTCCAGTCAGCCATCTGGGCCACTGAGCAGGCCACTTGGTAGAGCACGTGTGCGGCTCACCCCTGTCCGGCTTAGAACACTTCAGATACGAATACCATGAACATCTGTATTCCTGATGGCCGCCTTGGTCAGAGACGGCATGCTGTCTGCCCTCTTTGTCTCTGATTTGTTTTAAAAAGGACACAATCAGGGGCGCCTGGGTGGCTCCGTCGGTGAAGCATCTGCTTTTGGCTCCGATCATGATCTCGGGGTCCTGGGATCGAGTCCCACGTCGGGCTCCCTGCTCAGGGGGGCGTCCACTTTTCCCTCTCCCTCTGCAATGCCTCCGTGCTCTGTCTCTCGCTTTCTCGCTCTCAAATATATAAATAAAATCTTTTAAAAAACAAAAATAAAAAGGACAAAATCGTGATGAAAACAGGTGAAGCCCCACCCCCACCCCTGTTCCATGCCCATTTCCTTTGGGATTGTTGTTATTGGAAACTTCTTTCCTGCGGGATTTGAAGCAGCTCGGGATACAGTTAAACACAGAATCACATCCATCAGACGACAGGGGGTCAGAGCAGGTGGTAAACATGCCCGGGCTCATCTTTCTTGCTCCTTGGGTCTAAGAGGTCACCTGAATTCTGTCACCTGTCAAGGCCATACCCCCTGCCCCACATGGCAGAGAGTGGGAGTGGCCGAAGCATTAGCTCCATGTGGCAGGAAGGGGATGGTCACGGCTCACTGTAGCCTCTTCTTCGTGGGCGTGCATGCGACTCGGACAGTCGGGAAAAGGTCTTCACGCTTGGTTTAGAACTTCCTGTCACCATCTTGAAATTCTTAATACTTCATTACGTCGCCAGTCCTGCCCACTTAGGGTTGCCAGATTTAGCAAATAAAAACATAGCACTCCCAGTTGCATTTGATTTTTAGATAAACAGAGAATAATTGTTTAGTATAAGTATATCCTACGCAATATGTGGGACATATACTAAAAATATTAGTTATTTATCTGCAATTCGAGTTTAATTGTGCATCCTGTACTTTCTCTGGCAACCTTATGGCCATCACATCAAAGTGACACGGGGGGGCATGGCTGGGGTCTCGGCCTAGCAGCCACCAAGTTTTGAGTCCAGGGAAGAGAAGCAAAGAGACCCAGCTTTGTCCTTTCCGTAACATTGGTCTTGAGGGGAAATACGTGCCTCTAACTTGCCCCTGGGAAGGACGGGGCGCCCATTGGCCACCCTGAGATGTTTCTGCTCACAGCCTCAAGGCAGGTGCTGCAGGCTGTGGGCGACTCAGACGTCTACACTGCGCTCTTTCCCTCTCTGTGGCTTTGGAACGGCTTCGACAGCCATTCCTTTGTTAGAGAAGCCTGGGGGTGCAGAGGTGGGTGGGGACGAGAAAGATAATTTAGAGAGAAAACACACTTACGTTGAGCACCCGTGTGCCAGGCTCTGAGTGGAGTCAGTAACGTCCAAAGACACTATGAGGGCAGGGGGTGGGGGGGCGATGATTAGAAAAAAATGTCTGCCTCTAGGGGGAGTATTAATTTTTAAAAAGCTGAGGATCGCTGGGTTAGTGGAAGAGACGAGCAAGAAACAAGCTAACCAACTCTAAATAGATCTGAAGAAATCAGCCTATTCATCTGTGAGAGAATTTGTGCTACGTGCAGAAAAAAAAAAAGAAAAAGGGGGTGATGCAACTGAGTGTAATAGCACCGGGCACCATTCTGGCCGGGGTGGTCAGGGAAGTCTTCTGGGAGGAGGTGACACTGAAGGAAGGAAGCCCATCATGCAGAAAGCAGGGGAAAGGCATTCCAGGCAGAATGAACAGCAAGCACAAAGGCCCAGAGGAAGGAAGCCACTTAGTGTGTTCTAGAAAGTAACCAGATTAGATTATACTCTAATCTTTGTTCCAATTTTATGAGAGATTGTCACTCCCATTTTACAGCTGAGGAAGGGGGCAGAATAACACTCCCAGACTCCCTGTATTCGTCAGGGTCCAAGCAGAAAGGAAAACTGGTAGGAGACAGATAATAAGGGACTTATTACATGGAGCGGGGTAGTCGACCGCGGGGGCCGGCTAGGCAGGTCAGAATCCATGGGGCCAGCCAGGAGGAGGGGCTAGGATTCTCGGTCACCAGCTGAGGCTCCTGTCCACAGGCAGAACTTTTTTCTTCAGGAAATCTTCAGTCCTGTTCTTAAGGCCTTTCAACTGATTGGACCAGGCCCACCCAGATCCTCTAGGACACTCTCCCTTCCTGGAAATCACCTGATTTTTGGATTGTAATTACTTCTACAACCTCCACACTCCACACTCAAAGCACCCAGATGAATGATCCACTGAATAACTGGGGCTACAGCCTCACCGAGTGGACACATCAGTCTGACCATCACGACCCCCATTTGGTAAGTGGAGATGAGAACTGAGGCCTGACCTAGAGCTGATTTTGATTACCATGACCAATTAATCCTGTAGCAACCCGTGAGGCAGGTAATATCCCCATTTTACAGATGAGAAAAACAAGAGTCAGAGAAGCCAAGTCACCAGCCCAGGCTTGCACATCAGCTCCCAGTCAGCACTCAAGAAATGGTTTCTGAATGAACGAATTTGTTTAGCCAAGATTCACAGCCTGTTCTGCCCGAGGGTAGTGCCTGCTCACTGACCCCCCCAGCCCACACCAAGCCCTCCCACCCTGGCCCATCCTGCCCTCGTCTGTCAGGAGCTGCCACTTGATCCGAGTAATGTCGGGACTTTTATTCTGGTGAGGGAACCTGGAGTGGGAAGAACTTTTGTGGAGGGAAATGAGGGCGAGCAGCCCAGACCAGGGTGCTGACCAAGCTTGAGGAGGACTGTTAGGGTCCGTGATCTCTGCCCTCCTGTCTCCCCACATCACTAATGGGGACCCGGGAAGCCAAAACCCTCTCCCGACAGTAATTGTGGACATCACTTTGTCGCTGAGCAACTGACATCTGCAAGCAGAGGAAACATGCCCCCTGGGCCTGGTTGTCCCCCTCCTGACCACCCGCCAGGATGTGGCGGGGAGCGTAGGCGCTGCTACTTTGATGCCTGGGCCGCTCTCCACAATTACCTAGACAATCAGCTCGTGAAATCGAATATGAGGGATTGGAAGACTTTTATGGGGGGCTTTTCTGCTTCCAGCAAATTCCAGGGCATGATTTTACAATCCCCTGATTCCAGGCCTCCCCTTGCCCCCTACTCTCCATTGTCTGAAGGGAAGGGTTGGGGCTTCCAGGGAGGGTGGGGGTGGCCCCGAGAGAACCCAGGGCGGCAGCAGGGAAGCGGGCCGGGAGGGCCCTTGAGATTGCCCTTCAGCAGAGCCTCAGTTCGGGCGAGTCCGGCGGTGTCCTCCAGGCTGCACGGGGCTCCCTTCATCCCCCACCGAGGCCCTGGACTTGGTCCACTTCGCAGGGGAAGCTCAGAGGCCCGCGGACCCCGAATTTCCATGAGGGACTTTGAAGCACGGCCACTGGACTGCGTGTGGGTGCTTGGCCACCTGGTCCACACAGGCTGATGGGGGATGGGCCGGGGTGGACGGACCCACAGACGCACGTGTGGGAGAGACAGACGTAGTGACGGAGAGACGCACAGACAGCACAGCAGCGTGCAGGAATGCAGACGGACACACGGACAGGGAGAAACACACCCAGGGACAGAAACGGAGTAGAGCAGAGAGAAGGGGTGACCGTCAGAGAGACGGGGAGTGGCACAGCGACACACCAACGCATACACAGACACACCGACACACCGAAGCACAGACGCACCGACGCACCGACACAAAGACACACTGACACACACACACACACACAGACACACCAATGCACTGACACACCAATGCACCGACGCACTGACACACAGACACACTGACGCACCGATGCACTGACACACCGACGCACTGACACACACACTGACACACCAACACGCAGTGGGAACACGGGAACACACACCGACACACTGACATACCGACGCACAGACACACTGACGCAGAGACACACCGACGCACTGACATGCCGACGCACTGACACACACACTGACACACCGACACACAGTGGGAACACGGGAACACACACCGACACACTGACACACTGACGCACAGACACACTGACGCACAGACACACAGACACACTGACACACTGACACACAGACACACCAATGCACTGACACACCGACGCACTGACACAAAGACACACTGACGCACTGACACACAGATGCACTGACACACCGATGCCCTGACACACACACTGACACACCGACACACGGTGGGAACACGGGAACACACACCAACACACAGACACACTGACGCACAGACACACCGATGCACTGACACATAGACACACTGACGCACAGACACACTGACACGCAGCAGGAAACAGACGTGCAGAGAGCGCAAGACAGAGAGAAAGAGCGACACAAACGGAGCCCCGAGAGTGAGGCCAAGAAAGCAGAGAGAACAAGAGAAAGAAGGAAACGCAGCCTCGCGGCTGGACTCCGACTCCGGGAGCCACAAGACGAGACACTGAGTGTGTGTAGTTGTGAGGCTCCGAGTTGGCGGTGACATCACATGCAGCACGAGGCCACCAACACGAGCCGCAGCTGACATCAAGGGGATGGCCCGGGGCGCACGCTCGGGTGGCAGCTGCCCCAGGACCTTGGCTGCCCCGCGCCGTGTCTTGTGCGGCTGTCGTTGCTGCTCGTGTCCCTGCGGCCGCGCTGTGCGAGACCGGCCCTGCAGTTAAGCTGCTTGGGCTTGAAGCCCCCGTCCACCACGTCCTCCTCTGGGCAAGTCCCTGACCTCCTCTGTGCCTCAGTTTCCCTCCTGCGAAGGGAGGACGAGAAGAGTGCTGACGCCCAGGGTCGCTGTGAGGACTGAGCGAGGGCCGGGGATGGGCCCTCCCGGCAGGTCTGAGGGTCCCCAGGCCCCCATCGAGCCCGGGCCAGAAGCCCACGGCAGGGCCGCGGTGGGGCCACAGCGGGCTCCAGATGGGGGAGCAGGACAGGCCCATCCGCGTGTGGAAAGGGGTGTCTGTGTGACTGTGTGTGTGAGGTGTAGGGACATGTGTGTGCGTCCATGCAGCTGTGGGTGTGAGTGTGTGGGTGTGTGTGACTATGAATGCGAGTGTGTAGGTTTGTGAAGGGGAGTGTGTGGGTGTGCAAGTAGGAACGTGTGTGAGGGTGTCTGAACGTGTGTGTGGGTGTGTGGGGTAAATGTGTGTTTGTGTGAGTGTATGAGTGTGTATGAATGTGTGTGGATGTGCGGGGGTGAGCGTGTGAGTGTGCGAGGGGGGACGCGTGTGAGTGTGGACCGGCGCGAGGGTGCGCCGGTGTTTGGGAGGCACGGGGGAGCGCGGACGCCCTCTGGTGGTTGGGTGCGGTTGTCTCGACCTGTAGCAGGAGACCCGATGGAAAGGCCAGCCCGGGCTTTGCAGGCCGTTGCACACGTTTACGCGCGTGTCAGAACTCACTGCGCGCAGGCACACTACCACAGCTGGGGTTACGGAGCCGGCTGCAGCCGACGGCCACACACCCCTGCGCACCCTCCTGCTACACACGACTCGCTCACTCGGCCAGCCATGATCCCTTGAGGACCCACTACGCGTCGGGTGCTGGGACACCTACAAGATAACCAGCATCGCTCCCGTTTCACGGACAAGGAAACTGAGACTCGAAGTTCAGTGACTTCCACAGTTATAGTAGTGAGGGTCCAAACTAGGGTCTAAACCTGGGTTTTTACCCCTCACCAGAGCTGCTCCTGCAGGCACCTCCGATAAGCCCCCCTCCCCATTCCCCTGCTCCCCTGGGGTCCTCACTGCATGGCACTGCCCACAGCTCACTGCAGATGCTCACAGCCGGCCTGCCTGCCCCTCCTCCCCTGCTCAGCCCTGAATCCCAGAGGGCGTCCCTTCATCCTTGGCTCCCAGCCCACGGCCCAGACCATAGTAGGTGCTTAGTATGTGGTTCTTGAATGACTGGATGAGAGCAAAATCTCCCCTCCCCTCTCTGACTAGCTACCTAGAAGCTAGTCCTTAAGACTTCCCCTACTCCAGGAAGCCCTCCATGGTGTCCCTCCTGCCTCCAGGCTCTCTGGGTTCCCTGGCCCCTGACTCATCCCAGCACAACCCCAAGCGTCTGCCTCTCCCACCAGACTGTCTTGTTCACCATTGTATTGCTGGGCACATAGTAGGTGCTTAGTAAATGTGTTGAAGGAATGAATGAATGGTTGAGTGAGTGAGTCAGTGCGTGGAGGCTGGTCAGGGAGCATGGGAATGGGGAAAGAGCTAAGGGCAGGCTTGAGAACTTTGGCCAACAGGGACGCTAATGGCCACCCTGTTGACCCTCCCTTGCCTCCCCCCGCTGAGGCTGAAGAGCAGCTTACCTGGGCGCAGCCTTTAACCAAGCTGGGCAGAGATCCCAGGAGGGCTCGGAGCCCAGGGCCCAGGTTCCCCACTCACTAGTGTGTGTGTGGGGGGGGGGAGGAACCTGGGTGTGACTCTCACTGCTCTGAGAAATTGCCACAAACTAGTGGCTGACACGACACCAGTTTACCCTCCTGCTGCTACGCCGGAGGTCAGAAGTCTGCAGAGGGTCTCACTGGCCTAAAATCACGGGGTGCGCCAAGCCGTGTTCCTGCTGCAGGCTCTAGGGGAGGATCTCTTTTCTTGCCTCTTCTAGGTTCTAGAAGCTGCTTCGTTCCTTGGATTTGGGCCCCTTCCCCATTGTCAAAGCCAGCAATGGCCTCGAGAGACTTTCCCACACTGCATCACTCCGACCTCTGCTGCCGTGGGCGCGTCTCCTTCTCTGACTCTTACAAGGACACTCGCGGTGACCCGGGGCCACCCAAGTACTCCAAGAGCACCTCCCCATCCCACGAACCTTGACTGAATCACATCTGCACAGTCCCTTTGAGGTGCAAGGTGACAGGGTCACAGGGTCACAGAGTCCAGGGATCGGGACGTGGACCTCGCTGGGGACCACGGTTCTGCCCACTATTCTGGGTACCTTGTGTCCCCTCTTCAAACCTCAGCATCTGTGTCTCTAAAAAGAAAATGAACTGGGCCCGTCTCTCGGGATTTCGCTCCTCGGTGGCACCTGCACCGTCATTGCGCTCAGGAATCTGCTGGAGGCCCAGTGCGGTTAGGATGAGGACCCTGCTACCTGCCTGCCAGTGCCTAGATGCTGTCTGTGTGGGGCCGTAGTCCTAATAGTGCCTGCTCCAGAGAAAGGGAGGCCTGGGCTGATCATGCAGAGCCCTCAGCCCTGGCCCCTGGTCAAGGCCACGAGGGCCCCCACTACTGTCACTATGTCGGGGCACAGACAAAGGACACCCGCCGACTCCGGTGGGTCAGGACCCCTGTGCCCGCTGCCTCTGCCTGGCCTCCTCGCTCCCGGGCTGGTGATCCTCCCTTACAGATGCGTTTGCTGCCCTCTGCTGGCCATGAGGAGCTCTGCCAGGCTTCCCGCCGCTGTTGGGGGCTGCCCCTCCCGGGTTCTCCCTCTCGGTTGGGGTGATTCCTTTGGGTCCCCACCTTGGAGTGGGCTCAGCCATGTGCCCCTATAAGCTACTGCCAGAGCTGTAAAGACAGGCCATTTCCCAGGATGACACAATGAAATGCAAAGGACCCCCTCCTAGGAGTTCAGTTTGGGCAGGAAGGACCACAACTCAGTCTCGTGTCCTCGTCACTGTGTCTTGTAGCCTGGGGTCTATTTGCTGGCATTCTCGAGCCACTCAGACCTATGCACTAACGCTGGCTCTACCACTTCCTGGCTGTGTGTCCTTGGATAAGTTACTTAACCTCTCTGAGTCTCAGTTTCCTCTTCTGAGAAATAGGATTAGTATCTACCTCGCGGTGCTGAATATAGCTAATATTTGTCGAGCGCACTGTCTGTAGGACCCTGTACCACATTTAAGTCTTAATGGGTCTCATCAAATCTTCACAAGAACTTGGGAAAGAGGCGCTGCTGTGATCTCCCATTTTCCAGATGAGGAAACTGAGTGTCTCAGAGGCAGTCTCCCACCCCAGGTGTATGCAGCCAAGAGGGGAGAGCTGGAATGTAATCTGGGGCTGTCTAAACTCACAGCCTGTTCTCTCCACCTTATGTCCCCGGGTCTCTGGTCCCGGCAGCCTTATGTCCCCGGGTCTCTGGTCCCGGCAGAAGGCCCAAGTGGCCAATACATGTGTTCTTGATTGTTCTAAAAAAAATAATAAAGGAAAATAAATTAGTTAATGAAAGCATTTTGTCTGGCAGTCGTTTTCTCTCCAAACATGGGGTGGCTGTGATATTAAAAAAAGATTCTTGGGGGTGCAGGGTTGAGACCCCAGCCTTCCGTACTTGTCACCGTGGGTACCCTCAGCCTTACATCTTGTCCAGCCCCTGGCCTCAACTTTCAGCCCACAGCAGTGATCCCAGACAGTGAGACACCCCCGGACTCTGAAACCCCCAAGAACGGACATCCCTACCACCCACCATCGCCATGTTGCACAACTTTCCTTTGGAGTTTTTGTTGTCAGCTCTTTCTGAGTCTAAGAAAGCTCCTAAAACCCAAATCCTGTTTGGGTAATTCGACTTCTGTAAGAGCAGAAGCAATGTTTTGATTCCAATTAGTAAACCACAAATCCCTTTGTCAGCCTCTCTTTTGGGGTGAGCCTAACAGCATAAAACCCATTAGAAAATTCTTGAAGGGAACAAAACACTCTCGGGTCTATTTGGTGCCAGGTGCTTTCCGTCTATCACCTCATTGAATCCTACCAGCTGTGGCAAAACGTTTTCTCTTTTACGGACGGGGGGCTGAGCCTGAGCATGCCTAGGGGCTCCCCAAACACACACAACTCTTCTGAGGCAAAGTGGGGATTGCATCAGACACCATTGGGTTCCTACCCAAATCAGCCCGCCCTCCTCTCCTCCCCCTCCCTCTCGGGACAAGCCTCTGTGCTCAGGGATGGTTCCTACTTTTCCAGCAGCATTTTGTTAGTTTGAACCAGGGGGCAGCAAACTTTTTTCGGACAAGGACCACCTGGTAAATATTTTAGGCATGAGAGCTCCGACATTAGCAAGTGATGGATGGATTTGGTGCCCAGGTTGTAGTTTGCCAGCGCCTCCTCTTAGCCAGTCTGGGCGCTCAATCCCCCTTGCCAACAGTTGCTAGGAAGGGGTTTGGGCTATGGTTCTGGCCCATACACCCTGTGGGGACGTCTGCTGAAGGGATTCTGGGAACAAGTTTCTTTAGTCTTAAAAAGAGACCCTAGTTGGAAACCTTTCTTCTCTGCATCTGGGTGAGGCTGGTGAGGTGATGGCTGGAGCTGGCGCAGCCCTCTTGCACTTCGAGGAGATGGGCCTGAGGACTAAAACTGACCTATAGAGGGTAGAGGCGATGTCAGCAAGTCCCTGAATGAACAATCTGGCACCACCACCTCTCCTCTGGACATATGAAGTAAAACTGTAAAGATTTGTATTATTTAAAGCATCTCTGGCAGAAATCTGTGTCTTTATAGCTAAAAGTCTCCTAACCGGTAAGTTGTCCAAAGTTTATTCTTTGCCTACTTTCCCACATGGTTTTCTTGGCTTAACTGGGTTTATTTTATATGGTGCCGAGTAGAAGAAACACTAGTCTTTCTCATGCCAGAGGAAAATCAGCTGCAGCCTGAGAGTTGGCCCAGTCCGCACAAAACCACAGGTATTGACGTGTACGGAAATGGATGGCTTCCCAGCGGGGATTTTCATTTAGGCAATTTTTGCCTTATAAAGCCAATTATGGAAACACGCATTTGCATCTCACCCCCAGAGCAGGTGTGCTTCTGATCAGAGAGAGAGGGCACCCCCTCAAGTCACCTGATTGGCAGGTAGGTGGCTGAGAGCTTGTGAAGACAGCATAGCAAGCATGTGGGTTTCTATGGAAAGGGCAGCAGTGGGATGGAGCATGGCATGGCCCCCTCCGCTGTCCCACAGGAGACGCGTAACTGGCTGTAAACAGGTGGTAAGTACAGGAGGCCGGCTGTAGGAGCACTGAGGTCTGAGGGGTCAGTGACGCCTTCCTGCAGGGAGAGCCGTCTCAGCCAGGCCAGGCGTGGGCTCAGAAGACAATGATTGCGGGGG
>NW_024424675.1:42210309-42310365 GCF_017311325.1 Ursus maritimus | reverse complement strand
AGGTTGCTTTTCACAAAATGGCTTGTTCAAAGGCCAGGTGTAAGAATAAGACCCCATGTGATTTCTTTCGGATACTATGTTCAGATGCCAAGATTTGTGTTCTATTAACACGGTTCTTAAAAATCTCCCAAAGTTCCCGTAAGTAAAAACACCCCTAGATTTGTGTTCACAGCCTTGTACGAAAAATCTCTGAGCTACCATGATTTCTCATCCTGGGTCCTGGTGACATTTGGGGCAACAGAACTCTGTGGGGGACCCTCCTGTGCATGCGGGGGTGTTTGGCGCCCCCCCCCCGGCCTCTATGCACGCGATACCAATAGCAAGCTCTTCTCCTTCCACCTCATGAAAACCAAGTGTCTCCAGACATCGACAAATGTCCCCTGAGGGGTGCAAAATCATTCCTGTTAAAACCAAGGGCTAGACTAAGAAGGCCGGTCTGCATGCCAGAAAGATCGTCTGGCCCATCAGACCCTCCCGCCTTTGAAAATCCTGCCATGGGGGACCTGGGTGGCTCAGTCGGTTAAGGGTCTATCTTTGGCTCAGGTCATGATCCCAGGGTCCTGGCATCGAGCCCCATGTGGGGCTCCTTGGCCAGCGGGTAGCCTGCTTCTCCCTCTCCCCAGCCCCCACTTGTGCTCTCTTCTCTCTCTGTGTCTCTCAAATAAATAAATAAATATCTTAGGAAGGAAGGAAGGAAGGAAGGAAGGAAGGAAGGAAGGAAGGAAGAAAGAAAGAAAGAAAGAAAGAAAGAAAGAAAGAAAGAAAGAAAGAAAAAAGAAAGAAATCCTGCCAGTTCCAGGAGGGTGGGGATTCTTAGAGGATGCTGCCCGCTCTGCGCTGTGCTGCCCTTCTGTGTTCTGTGTTACTGTTGAGCCTCCAGACCCTAAAGGAGAGGCGCTGGTTATTTGAAGGTCAAACAAGTCAAGGCAGCGGCTCCCACGGGCTGCCCACCCAGCATCAGCTCTCCCTTCTTTCCTAAAGCCACTCAGGAGGCCCACCTCCCAGCAGGTGATGCACCTGCCGTTGAAGCTCAGGGTCATGTAAATGAACCACGGTCTCCTGGGTGGTGATTGGTTGAAGGCTGAGCATGGGACCCACAGTGCTGGCCAATGAGGGATGCGAAGTCTGATGGGAGCCTTCTGGGGGCAAACTCCCTCTGCATAAAGATCCGCAGAAAGGTGGGCACTGAAATTCCAGCAGCTGGCCTGAGACCACAGGAGAGCCGGTTTGGGGTAGCAGAGTGGAAAAGTGAAAAGCACCTGTGTGCTCTGCGACCTCTCCGACCTGTTGAATTAGCCGCCTCTGCAGCTGCCTCGGATGGCTGTCTTGCGATGGGAGGTAGCACCCCTCCTGATGATTTCAACTAAGGGAGGAGGATGGAGGTTTCTGTTATTTGCAACCGGAAGCATCCTGACACGAGACTTCCCAGGAAGGCACCCAACGCCGGGGGCATATAGTAGTAGTTGCTCAATAAATATATGTGATTCTTGGAAATGGAATTTGAGAGCGTGGAGTCACCTGTTTTCTCTCTTTCTGTTGGGACCACTCAGCATTGGCTCTTGGGCTTGGGAGGGTCTCATCTTGGGGTGAGGGCAGGGGCAAAGCCAGGATTTAAGTTAAACGTCCCTATGACCACGTTGTCAACTGTTGGTGTCTGCCTGGGGATGAGGCTGGGAGCTGAGCAGGTCCCTGGGTTTGGGGGATGGGGGTGGATTACTGGCCTGGCTCGAGGCGCTGTGGTTTGGGGATGGATGTTAACAATAAACCCAGGACTTTTCCATAAAGCCGAGGCAGACCCATCCCGGCTGCCCCAGGAGCTCCACTGCCTCCTCTTCGTGGTACAAAAGATGCATCTCCCACAGATCATGAAGGATTTTTATGTTCCCTTTTTATTAAAATTAAAACCAAAATAATTAAAAAGACTAAAAGAAGAAAGAGCCCCTCCCTTGAAGCCTCCCCATTGCTCTCCATGAAGCCTCTACTGCCCGGGAGGCCGACTGAGCCATTCCCCGCCCCAGGCAGGGTGCTTCCGCGGATGGGGGGGTGGGGGGTAAAGTAAATCCAGGCTTTGCCCCGCCGGGGCTGGTGTCCCCGAGTGCCCCCTGTTGGGCAACCTGGTCCCGCAGTGGGCCTCACCAGCTCCCCGTGGCCTGCAGGCGCCCCCAGCTCCACTCCCAGCCAGCTTCCTCCTGACACAATAGAAAAGTCTGCCATGAGGACCCAGGCTCTGCCTCCCTCTGGGCAGCGCCAGCCGCCTCCCAGATGGGTGGCATGTACCCGAATTGGGATGGCTTTGTTTCCCCGCCTGGTGCTGAGGCCCGCAGGGCGCAAGCCTAGCTAACACCCAGCACGTGCTCCCAGCGGTGGGGGAGCTGGCCTCTCCTCGCTCAGGGGCCAACCAAATGCGTGTGGCTTCTCGAACCTGCCCCCAGCCAATGATGTCCCAAGACGTCTTGACATACCTTGGGCTGTGGCTGCCGCCTCCAGAAAGGGGAGGGGGCGCCTCTCCAGGTCAGTGTTCTCCCTGCCCAATACACCTGTTCCACTTCACGTCCCTTCCCATGGGTCACTCCCTGGACAGAGGAGGACCCCTTCCGGACCCCATCAGGACCCTGCTCTGAAAGACCGACGGCCCGCAGACCGTGGCGCTCGATTATGTGTGCTGTCGCCAACCTTTGATCACCAGCTCCGTGAGAGGCATTCAGTGCTGGGTCACCAGATACCCGATTTTTTGAGGGAAAGGGGGAGCTGTATCTGTGTCCTGGTCCTGGCATAACAAAGGACTGCAAACTGGGCGGCTTCAAATGACAAATTACCCTCTCAGAGTTCTCAAGGCCGGAAGTCCGAAAGCAAGGTGTCCGCAGGGCCACGCTGCCTCCCAAGGTCAGGGAAGATGTTCCTTAGTCTCCTGCGGCTTCTGGTGGCCCCAGGCATCCCGATCACTCCACTTCGGGTGGCCTCCTTCTCTGTTTCTCTCCCTGCTGTGTCTCTTCTAAGGACGCTTGAATTGGATTCAAGCACCACCTCGATAATCCAGGATGACCTCATCTCTAGAGCCTTAATTATATCTGCAAAGACCCTTTCTCCAAATAAGGCCACATTCAGAGGCTCCAGGGCTTGGGGTGTGGCCATATTTTGGGGGGAGCTACCAGCCTACCCCCTACAGGGGTGGGATTATAGTTCCTGCAAACAGATGCAAAGAGAACAGTCTGGGCCAGGTGGGAGGCATGCTAAGAAGGCTGTGAATGAGACACGTGTGACAGGCTGCTCCTCCATCGTGTCCCCTGCCTGTCCTCTTCAAACGTGTCAGTGTCAGCAAGGACAGAGGAAGGCTGCAGAATCGATCAGATGAAGGGAGGCCAGGGAGATGTGACACTGAAGGCATTGCCTGGGCTGGATGGGCTCCCGGGGGAGGGAGGACCATAAAGGCTCTTTCTGAGACTAGAAAGTGGGACCTAGAAGAAGCCTGTAGGTTACAGTGTTGTGTCAAGGTTGTTTTCTGGTTCTGGCCATTGTACGATATGGAAGAGAATGTCGTTGATCTTAGGACATCTGCATGAAAGCAATAGAACGAGGAGGTGTGATCTCTGCAATTTATTCCCGAGTAGTTCATCATAAAGACTGTGTGTGTGTGTGTGTGTGCGTGTGTGCGTGTGTGTGTGTGTGCACAGAGATGGAGACAGACAGACAGGAAGAACAAAATGTTAGCATTGGTGAGTCTGCTTGAAGGGATGTCAGCAATTCCTTGCATTACCTCGATGCTCGAGAAACCATGTCCGAGCTTTACTTTACGTGAACAGCAGAGGGGACACCAGGGCCCTGTTCACAGGTATGACCTCATGTGAACTCCGGGCAGCCTTTCACAGAGGGCTAAGCATCCTGATGTGCTCGGCCAAGGAAATCGAGTCCCTGAGACCTCAAAGACCGGACGGGCACCACCTGGCCGCCGGACACCCCATCTTGGGCTTGTGACTACAGGCAAGGAACGGGCATTCCAATTTCAGTCCCACGGGTTCAAGAGGCACCTGGGTCGTGGGAACCCGCACGAGCCAGAGCAGGGTCTGGACAAGCAGCTCCAATGTAATCCCTGGGGAGTGGTGAAGGGCCCGGCCGCCTCACTGCTGCTTAGTGAGGTGGGTCTGGGAGGCACATCTGCTTCTCATGATGCAACCTGGACCCTGCCAGTGACTGGTGAATCGGCACGTAGCAACTCAGCCCGATCCTGGAATTTGGCACTGGGTTTGGCAGAGCATAGGCATTGGCAAAAGAGGGAGCACTGCCTCAGGAGTTGAAGAACCCAAGACAAGATGGGAGAAAGGTTTTCCATCTTTTTGAAGTTTCTAGAAGTGGGGAGGCAGGAGGAATCCCAAACCTTGGGTAAAAATAATCTGTCACCTGCAAGCATGGGACAGGGCGGCTCTATTCAAAGAAATTCTTCATCTCACAGGGTTGCCTTGAGGATTGAGAGATACTGTGCAGAAAAATGCTTTGTGGCCCCCCCAAGTCCAGACTGGAGGTGCTATGAGGCACGCGGTCTGAATGCAACTGGAATAGAAACTCCTGGGGGCCAGCCTAGACCTTTCCCAGGTCCCTGGCATATGGCAGGTGCAACACAGATGAACATGGATTCACACTGTGTTTGCCAGATCTCTTGGTCTTGAGTGAGAAAACCCAACCAGAACCAGCTTCAGATACTGGGGGAAGCCAATAGAAGGCCTCTAGGGCAACCAGCAGCCAGACCTCGAGAACTCAAGAGTCAGGGCTCAAGCCTCTCCCCTGTCTGCACATCTGCCTCTTTCTTTTCTTTCTAGAAAGACTACCTTCCTTGTTTTCTCAGGGCCACATGGAAGAAAACATAGATGCCAACAGCTTCCGAGGTTTATACTTACCATGCAGGTGCACAAAGAGCATTTCCCAGGGAAGGACTCTGATTGGCTCAGCTTGGATCCCATGCTCACTTCTGGACCAATCAAAGAAAGCCAGGAAGTCAGGGTCCTATTTATAATATGCTGCTTCTACTGGCACCATGGTGGTGGGGCAGGGGGCGTGGGAAGTACGGAGAATTTCTATTCCTAGAAATGGGATGCTGAGCAGGTAATCTCATAGGCGTCCATGAAAGAATTCATTCTGTGAGAAAGAATTGGTTTTTAGAAGTTTATGAAAGTAATATCTTCATTGTAATAAATGCTGGCAAGAGAAGAAAAAAAATCCCCCATAACTCAACAACTCAGACATAATCACCATTAATGTTCTTCACATCTCTCTGGCTGTTTCTTCCTAGTCTCCTCTGTTGTTCTTAAATGCTGGAGCCCCAGGGCTCATCCTTGGATCTCTTCTCTTTTCTATCCATACTCACTCACCCCCTTGGTGAGCCCATCAGCCTCATGTTCAGAAGATTCCAGAATTTCCATCTCCTGACTCGGCCTCTCCCTGACACCTGGCTAGTATATCCAGTGACCATCTCAACATGGGGCTGGGTGTCAGGCATCCAAACCACACTGTTCGCCAGAGCCCCAGCTCCTGCCTACTCACCTGTCACTCCCCCAGTCTCCCCACCTCCTTCAGTGTGGGCTCATCCCTTTGGAGGGCTCCGTTTTGGGATCCCCATGATGCCTCTCCTTCTCTCTCACCCCATCATATCTGATCTATGAGCTCGGCTTTCAAAACGCATCCTTTATCTGACCACTGTTCATCTCGTCCTCCTTACAACCCGGTCTAGGCCACCTCCAGCTTCACCTGTGTCTTGCGACCTCCTGACCTGTGGGCCTGCTCTCCCTGGCCCTGCCTTCCCCACCCCAGGAAGCCTGCTGAAGCCGGTCGTTCATGGTGCTCCTTCTCGAGCCCTCTGACGGCCTCCTATCAAATTCAGAAAAAAAGACTGAGGTTTCCGTCGGAGTGATGAAAATACTCTCGAGGAAGGCAGTGATGCGGGTGGCATGACTGTGAACGTACTAAACGCCCCAGAAATGTGCACTTCAAAGATTCTGAGTTTTAGGGCGTGTTAATTATATCTCAGTAAAGCTGCTATTTAAAAAAGAAGCACAATAGTTAAGAAATTATTTTAAAAGCTTGGAGTAAAAACTGAAGTCTTGCTGGGGCGCCTGGGTGGCTCAGTCGGTGATTCGTCCGCCTTCAGCTCAGGTCATGATCTCAGGGTCCTGGGATCGAGCTGGCATCAGGCTCCCTGCTCAGCGGGGAGTCTGCTTCTCCCACTCCCTCTGCCCCTCCCCCTTGCTTGTGTGCGCTTTCTCTCAAGTAAATACAATCTTTAACAAACAAACAAACAAACAAACAAACTGAAGTCTTTCTGCCGTCCTGCCCTGCAGCACGTGAGCTGGCCCTCCTTCCCCACTGAACTCTCCTTCCCTCCTTGTCACTCCCTCTCGCCCCACTGGCACATCCTCCCTCCCCCAACCCCCCTCAAGTTTCTGCTTCAGGGCCTCTGCACTTGTGATGCTCTTCTCCCCTACACGCACTGGCCCACTCAGCTTCCCTCAGTGAAGCCTGTGTCATTCACCCAAAACCATGGTCCTCCCACTCACTCCCTGTCCACCCCCCGTCACCACGTCCAGCTTTGCTTTCTTCCTTCACACTTGAGTTAGCGTCCTATTCTGAGGCTGTTGTCACAAAGTCCCACAAATGGGGTGATTAAAAACAAGAGATATTTACTCTCTCATGGTCTGGTGAGCGGAAGTCCAAAGTCACGGTGTGGGCAGGGTTGGTTCCTCCTGCAGGCTCCACAGGGGAGTATGTTCGATGGCGCTCTCCCAGCTCCTGGTGGTTCCGGTGATCTTCGGGTGGTAACGTCACCTCGATCTCCACCTTCTTTATCACATGCTTTCTCCCTGCATGTCAGTGTCTTTTAAGGACACGTCGTATTGGACTTGGGCCCACCCTAATCCAGTGTGACCTCATTTTACCTTGATTATGTCTGAGAAAACCCTATTCCAAACAAGATCATAGGCACAGGCTTTCTTTCCGGGGCCATTGTTTACAAGTGCCCTTTTCTCAAAGCCTAGATGCTGCCCAAGTCCTGTTTTGAGCCTTGACATGGCCTCTGAGGTCAGCAGAGTGAAAACTGTCACCCCGGTACTGTGGGTGAATCTTGGAGTGGCGATGGCACACCCAGGATCTGAGGCGGGGGTCCCAGGGCGCCCACCCTGCCCTGGCTTCAAGCACCCCAGGTTCACCGTGGACAGTTCTGAAGACAAGGGTACTGAGGGGTTGTGTGCATTCACAGAAGGCCACCTGCTGCCGCCTGGATCTGCCCCACCCCCGAACACACCAGGCCACCAGCGTTCCCCTCCAGGCCTTTGCTTATGTCCTTCCCCCCCCCACCCCCGAATGCCTCTTCTGGACCCTACACAACCCGATTCATCTTCCAGCGTCAGTCTAGTGTCCTCCGGTGTCGCATCTGCCCTGACCCTGCCCCCCCCAGACCCCCCAACAGTGCCTAGTACACCACTTGGGTGTCTGCGTTTGACTGAATAAAGCGCTCATTGCTTTGCCCTTCCACGGCTCCCCTGAGCTCCCTGAGGCCAGGATGGCACCCAGCTCCCGACGGCCTGGTCCACACAGCAGATGCCTCTCTGTTGGATGAGCTTAGGGACCGAAAAGTGTTGTGGTTCAGAGTAGGGGCCCCAGAATCAGGCAGACCTGGGCTTGGACCCCGATTCTGTCACTTAATAGTTGCACGGTCTTGGACACGTGTTATGGATTGAATTGTGTCCCCCCCAAATGATACGTGCAAGTCCTAACCTTCGTACGTGTGAACGTGAACTTACTTGGAAATACAGTCTTTGCAGACGGAATTGGTTAAGATGAGGTCCTGGGGCACCTGGGTGGCACAGCGGTTAAGCATCTGCCTTCGGCTCAGGGCGTGATCCTGGCGTTCTGGGATCGAGCCCCACATCAGGCTCCTCCGCTATGAGCCTGCTTCTTCCTCTCCCACTCCCCCTGCTTGTGTTTCCTCTCTCGCTGGCTGTCTCTATCTCTGTCGAATAAATAAATAAAATCTTAAAAAAAAAAAAAAAAAGATGAGGTCCTGCCGGATTCGGATAGACACTGAATGCAACAACTTAGAAGGAGAAGCCCAGAAACGCGGAGGGAGGAAGCCATGTGGTCGTCGAGACAGACCCTGGAGTGATGTGTCTACCAGCCAAGGAACGACAGGGATTGCCAGCCGCCCCAGGAGACGGGAAGGGCCAGGAAGAAGCCTCCCTAGATCATCATATTTCCACTCTAGCCATGTGGCTGGGTGTTGGCAGTACTTTCCTTTCCATTCCAGAACAGCCGGTGTGTGGTGCAGCCCAGTACAACTACCCATTCTCCTGTGCTTACTGGTGTTTATGCAAATGCTCTAAATCCCCAGGGCTCTGTGCTACAGAGGAAGAGGGGGGAGTGGGGAGCAGGGCGGGAGGAGGAGAGCCATAGAGAATAAGGCACAAAGGTTGAGTTCTCACAGCCACTGCCTTTGGAACTGGGGGTTGAGGGACGCTCTGAGCAAAAGCTCCATGCTTCCATGAATGCGGTCAGCGCCTTCCACGGTTGGGCGTGTGGGGAGCACCCGTACTACTGCTATTAGTAGGACGAGGACACATTTTATTAAATGTATGGAATTCTGTTAACAATATTACTCCGTTGCAGACCTGGGCACTCTTGCTGGATCTCGGCGTCCCCACCTGATGGCTGTCCCCAGGACCCCACTGCCATTTGACAAATAGATGTTGGTCTAGAATAAGGACCTAGGAACACCCACACCCAAGCGGGGACCCACACTTTCTCCTTCCTATGAGCTCCTCCATCCCCCGGACCCCATCATGAAAGGCTAAGAAAGAGAAAGATGTGAAAGCTTGCATGTGGCTTTGTCTCTGCGATTAGTGGGGAAGAGAAAACCCTGACAGTTGCAGCCAGCCGGCTCTGGGGTCTGTGGGCTGTGTGACCGGCCCCGTTATCCCCTAGCGATGTCCACTCAGTCTTCTCCTCGCATTGCCAAGAAGTGATCAAGGCAGCGGTGAGGGCACCGGGGTTGGGGGAGGCAGCTCTGGAGGCCTTGGGGAGACGGAGAGAGGAGAGAGGGCCATCTCTCCATCCCTCGGCCCTGGGCACCGGCCTTGGGAAGGCCTGGCTCACCTGGTATGGTCTCAGATTTCCCCTCAGAGAAGAAAGTGGTTCCTTTCTCCCAGGGAAAGCGGTGACTCAACTTACCCTAAGCCAGTCCTACAGCAGAAGCGCTGTAGAGCACGTGTCTCTCAGTCTGTAACGTTGCGTGAGTTCCCGAGGAATCCTGGGCACAATGCAGTGCCTGATTTGGAGGCGGAGGTCCGAGACACGGCATTTCGAAGAAGCTCCCAGGAGCTGCTAAGATTGCTGATCCAGGGGCTGGAGAGATGGAGCGAACCAGAGAGCCGAGCACTTAGGGGCCGACTCGGGGTGTGTATCACACACACACACACACACACACACACACACACACACACACAGCTTGCTAGGGGAGAAAGGTGGGGATGGACGTTGGAAAGATGTGGGTCTGACCAGCTCTACTGTGGACCCCCTGGGTGACTGGGAGCAAAGTGGGCAACCTCCAAGAACCTCAGTTTACCCATCTATAAAAGAGGAGAAGGGCCGGTTACCCTACAAGGCTGTTGTGAGGATAAGGAGATCATGTGTAAGGGAACGCTTTTGTATGCTCTGTGCTGTGGGTGCCCCAACCGGGCCTTCCTCTGTGCATTTGTTTTATTTGTTTTCCCCTGTTCATTTGTCTGTTTATTTCCATATCCGTAGACACGGGGCTGTGACACGGTGAGCCACACGGAGGAAGGCTCCGAGCTGTTTAAAATGTTGCTGTGGATCTCCATATATTTGCATGGAAGGGCGCCCAGGGCAGTGATAAACTGGGTCACGTGAGGTCTCATCAGGTCTCATTGGGGTCACACTGGTTCCATCCTCGGGTCGGCACGGAGAGATGCGGTCACCCCCACGTGAAGCAGTGTGGGGTCTCAGGGATCGGACTTGGGGTTATCTTTATTTTCTTCTTTGCATCTTTAGGAAACCTTCTCAAAGTACATAATATTTTAACTAGAAAACAAGGCGTTTTGTTAAACCATACTCATCGAGGGCCCACCATGCACTTGCACACGCGAGTAGAAACCCAGAATTCAGTGAGCGGCCACGTAACCTGCGTGTTCTGTGCCCCCCGGGAACATCCCTGCCTGCCAGACAGCAGCCCTGTGGCCCAGAATTCCCTCTGCTGGTGCTTTGTGCCCTCAGCTCCTGAAAGCTTGCTTCTCGGAGGGGTGGGGGCCACCCCAGAGAAAAACGCCCTGTTTGCAGCTGATTCCCATTCTAACCACCAGCCGGAATGCCCAGTGTGTCTGGTCCATTCCTGCACCCTGGGGCCTGGCGGTCTTGGCACTGCCTTGACTCAGGCCCTGGGGGCCAGTCCCAAAAACCCCTCCCGTCCATCCTCAAGAGATTTGTCGCTTCCATTGCTACGTGGCCAGGAATCTCGCCCTCACTCAGGTAACAGGACCCCAAGTGTGACTTGGTTGCACCATGCCATCCTTAACCGAAGGTCAGAGGTCACCCTGAGTTCCTCTGGGGTCTTCTCTGGTGCAGGGGGAAGTCCTTTAAACTGGAGAAGCTTCCTCACAGCATCCCGGGGAAGGAGAATGACCTGAGAGGCCATGTTTCTCTTCATCTGATGGAAGAGTTGGCGGCATGAGGGGAGGCGGGACTGGGAAGAAAACTCCCATCAGCCGCCAACGGGTCAAGCCCCCCGCCTGGGGGGAGCTGGCAGCACTGCCTGGAGCCCATAAAAGCCAGTCCCCCTCGGGGCTGGCTCCAGGCTTTATTAAATACCAGGCATCTGGGCCTGGAAAAGACTAAACAAAATGTGGTTTTCCTCTGTGAACTGATTTCATCTGTTCCAAAGGGAACATGGGGAATCACCTTTGGGGGTGTACTTGCTACAGACCGGTTCGCTGGGACCCCTGGCCTGGCCTTGACATGGTGCTCCTGCCCCCTGGTCTGAGGCTGTGGACCGGGGTCATGGCTTTCCCTGAGTGGGGATGGCGGGGGCACATCCATTCCAGGAGGCCCGGGATGGGGATGGTAGTTCAAAGAGGAGGGGAGGCTGGGTCTTCAGGCTGTCCCCAGTGAAAGCCATTGGGGGCAGGGCAGAACCAGGAGACCAGGGGGAGAGATGGGGTCTTGGGGAAAGTCTACACTGAAAGAGCCACAGGAAAAAGGAAGTTCCTCCCAAAAGAACAGCCAGAGAAGCAAGATGGGAGGGAGTGCTATATTCTGCCTGGAAAAGTGTCAACAATGGAACTGAAAAATGTTTATCGTAGATCCCTGTTGTGGCACAGCCCTACTTGTTAAAAAATACTTTTAAAATTTGTTTAATGAAAGATAAAGAGCAATGACAGGTTTTTCACATTAATTGTTTCATTGCCAATAAAACCGGAGAAAACTTTAATGAGTTAGAGAAGAATGAAAAAGGGCCTTTTAATCCCCCAAAGTACAGCAGAATGACAATAGGATTCCTTCCAGAAATGCAAGAATGCTTCCATAGGAAGAGATTTATTAACATCATTCATATTAGTCAGTTAAGGAAGAAAATTATATCATCGATCTCATTGTTCTGAAAGATGTCAAAAAGGAATTTCATAAAATTCAATGTCCATTCCTGATTTTAAAGAAAACCTTTAAAAATGGAAATGGATGGAGATTTCATATGTATAAATGTTTCCCCCCAAAAAAGCTAAATGAGGAACAAACATGGGCCTCAAGTGCACAAAAGCCTGGGCACAAACACAAAAAACCAAACACCTGTGGTTACTAAACATGACAGGACGTCCCGTATGTCCCAACACAGCATCCTGCAACGATGGAGAGGAGTCCGCAGCTCAGTCTAAAGGCCCTCAGAAGCAGGGCTGACAGCAAGGCTGAGTCCTGGGGCCTCATCCCCCCCCCCCAGGCCAGCACCTACCGTGCCAACCAGGCGTTTAGGAAGAAAGACACCTCACAAGCATGGCCTGACCTTCTCAGGCACATGCGCTGGGCTGGCAACGAACACCCTGTCCTCTCCATAAATCATGACCCTCTTTTGAGCACCTCATGTGTGCCAGCTGTGGGACGGACTTTTTATGAACCTCTCTGTAAACTCTATGAATTTGGTTACTCCAGAGAAAACAGTGACTTCCTGCCCACCGAAACTCGCCGCTGAAAGAATTTGCACTATCCGACAGGCAGCCCAGTCTGTGTCCTCAAGATACAAGGATGGGACCAAGGATGTCACTGGTCCCAAACTTAGTCAATCAGCTTCCTTTTCTTGGGAATTGGAGACCTGAAGGACTAAGTTGCCCACAGGGCACTGGGCTGCACTGTCAGAGCCGAGGCCGCCATTTTGGGTGGTTATGATGGGGCCCAGCAGATATAGATGAATGGGTGGAGGAGGGCCTGGGAAGGGAAGGAAGCAGGAAGCAGATGAGCAGCAGGGACAGAAGGGCGGAAGCTCCACAGAGAACAGGAAGAGGGCAAAGCAGCTTCCCGGCATCATCCACTTCCCAGGGCATCTTGGTGTTGACTGGATTTCCTTCAAGTGGAGTTCATGGAACCTCCCTGGTTCCTTCCTATGAAAGCCACTCTCCTTAATCTACCTGGAGAGGGTTTCTTGTATCCTTCACAGCCAACCTACAGACGAAGAAACGGAGACTCTGAAGCGTGAAGTGACTTGACCACAGTCATGGAGCTGCCATGTTGCAGATCCAGGAGATGAACGCACCTGTGGTCACTCACGATACAATATGGCCTCTCAGCGCACGAGTCCCCAGAACATGCTTTTAAATGGCAGACTCAGCTGCCGCCAGCCTGGTCGGTCTGTAGCAGGTGAAGTAACACCAGTGACAATTCAGAAGCTCAGTGTCCTGAAACACTTCAGGGATCGGGAAGGTGTTTCAAGAGCTCGAAGGGTCTGAGATTTTCCCTACTTACAAGCTGACAAGTGGGCCTGCCACCGTTCCATGGATGCTGGCAGAAGACATGGGACTCCTGTGTCACCGAGGAAGGACTTTATTACTCGACACAGCAGGCCGCACGAGCTTTGTGTCTGCCTGGTCCCCCCCCCCCCCCGCATCCCAAGCCCGGGGGAGCACAGTGGAGGGCCCTGGGCGGATGCTGGAGGCACAGCGGTTCGTGTCACTGCGGAGGAAACCCCAGTCTGTTATGACAGGCTCTGAACAAACCTGCCCGCCTTTGCCTGAGAGGGAGACTATCATCTGTTAACTGGACAGCAAACAAATCTGCCCTCTGCCCTGGAGGGAGACATGAGCTCTGTCTTCAAAGACTGTTCAGTAACAAACATCCTTGAAAAGATAATCTGGAAGAAAAGCTGTCAATGCTTCTGCTCGAGAGGTGGGCAGAAATGCAAGACATCACAGAGACTGACTCAGCGGGAGTGAAGAGTGGGGCGGAAAGACAGGGGCTTCTACAAAGGTCTGTGTGGACAGAGCGTGAGGCTGCGATGCCAGGAATCTGTAGTCTAGTTACTTATTGTTAATTGTGTATTCTCCACCGTACTCAATGTGACATGAAAATGTGCCGTATCTCCCTCCACAAAATCCAGCCTCGGGGTTCCTGGAAGCTGGTGGCTGGCCAGTACAGCAGTTGGGATGAGCTTGGCCACGTGGAAGTCCCAGAAGAGACATCTCCACTGTCTCCAATGATAAAAAATGTATTACTTCACTAACCAGAAGCCCAAAAAGGAGGCAGGGGCTCCAGGGCTGGCAGATTCGGAGCCTGGGTGGCATCACTGAGGACATATCTTTCTGCCCTGTCACCTTGTCTTTGTCCTCAGGCTTGTTCCTCATGGTTGCAAAGTAGCTGCTGGAGCTCCACACATCACAGCCTCACCCCCAACACTCAAGGGAGGAGAGCAATGTCTTTGTCATGAGTCTGCTCAAGAGTGGAGAAAAACTTCTCTCAAAGCTCCCCAACCTCCAGACTTTCTCTCATCTCTCCTTGGCCAGAACAGTGTCACATGCCCTTTCCTAAACCAATCACTGGCAGGAAATGGAATTACCATGATGGGCTTGGACCAATCAGGTTTCACCCTTGGTACTGAGCCTCCTGAGAAGCCTATGGTTTTCAGATAACTGAACCAATCAGGAAAAAGGCAGTTGGGTAAGTGAAAGGGTTCCAGATTTAGCATAAACAAACAAACAAATAATAAAAAAGGTAAAAAGTGAGCTGTTAAATTTGAATTCAGATAAACAACAAATAACTTTTAGAATAAGTATATCCCATGCAGTATTTAGGATATACTTACACTAAAAAAATTATTTGTTCTTCAGATGAAACTGAAATTTAACTGGACATCCTGTATCTTCTCTAGCCGCCCTAATAGGTGACTGATAGTGTCTGCCAGAGTGGGGTCTTCCCACAGTCCCCACCAATTGAGAAGACCATGCCGGGTAGGGGAGAGCCAATCTATTTGGCTGAAACAATACTTGTAGTGTTTTCTCCCCCATCCCTGCACATCCCTTCCGCTAGTCACACCAGATCTCAGCAAAAAGGATGCTACTGTCATTGCTATTCAAACTGGAAAACTGGCAGTCACCTGGAATCCTTTCTCCCCTCCATACCCCCTTCCAATTCAGCTCATGGCCCCCCCCATAGCCTCCGGGTTGCTGGTCTCCAGCCCTAGCTCCCTGCCTCGGAATACCTTTGCTCTGTACTTTGACTGCTCCCTTCTTGCAGTCCCAGCTCCAGCATCATCTCCTTCCAGAAGCTTCCCTGGCCTCTGCTCCCTGGCACATGCCATCGCATCACCCCATTGTACATCCTCCGGAAATATCCTTCAGAAAATCATAATCTGCTCAGATCTTATTCATCGATCAGGCGGTGTGCCTGGTCCAGAAAGACAGCTTTCTGAGGGCAAGCGCTCTCTCTGTGGTTCATTGCTGTAACCTCGGGACCTGGCACCTCCATCGGTAGTACCTGGCAGCCAGTATATGTTGAGCTGAACGCCGTGTGTCACACAGACTTACCAGTGAAAGTCAGGATGGGCTAGGCAATTTGCAACACCCAATGCAAAATGAAAATGCAGAAATCCTGGTTCAAAAATCATCAGGAATTTCCGGATGACCACAGGACAGCATTAAACCAAGGGCAGGGTCCTTCTGAGCGCGGGGCCCTGGGTGCCCCCACGGGTCACATGCTGACGAAGCTGCTCCAATTTCAATGTTACTCTGTAACAATGACCAAAGAGTAATTTCTTATTAAAAGCTCTTATTTCAGGCCAGCGCTCCCCAAACACAAGTCCCGGTCAAGGATGCATGCACTGGCCGCAGCAAAATGAGAAATATACAGAAAATGCAGTAAGGTTTTTCTAAAAGCGAATGTGATCTGTTCTGCAATTGCTTTCCTTTTATATTTTTGCTGGGAAAATGTCTTCTCTTTCCTGAAACGATGGTGTTGGTAGATGTGATTGCAAAATAAAAGACTGGAAGATCCCTCTCCCTCCATGTGTTTGGTGCTTGCTTTGTAAACCCCCCCCCCCACTAGGAGTCACGTGGGAGGCTCCTTTGCGGGGTCCCTTTCCAAAGAGAGTGGACTGATTTTCGTGGCCAGTAGAGGGGGCTACATGAATGCCAAATCCCCTCGGCTGGGGCCCTCGTGAATTTGGAGGTGCCTCTTCTGCCTCTCAGCTGCCTGGGACGTCTCTATTATGGAGGAAATTCGAGATTCGAGAACCTTACCTGGAGACTCCGTCCCTTTCTGCACTTTGGGTTTGAATCTTCTTGCTTTAACTCAGCGGCTCGCCCCTCTGGCTGCAGGGGAGACTCACCTGGAGAGCGCTCCAAAAACAATTCGATGAAAATGCCCAGGAATTCCGACTTGTGGGTTCAAGGGGGAGCCCTCAGCACCAGAACTATTCCCACTCCCCTCTCCCTTCCCCCAGTTCCATTTCAAATGGGTTGAGAACTCCTGCCAGATAAAGTTGCCATCAAAACATGGTGGTCTATATTTTTAGAAAGAGAGTGAGTGGTGTGTGTGTGTGTGTGTGTGTGTGTGTGTGTGGCCTGGAGCACCTGTCTTCCTTTCAGTGTTCAGAGCAGTTCTCAGCAGAGCACAAAGGGAACCTAAAGGGAACCTTCTAGCTAGGGCGGCAGCTTGAGGATGCCCGGGGCCTGGCCACATGGTCTGCGGGCACTTGAGCAACCGTCCCGAGTGTCTGTAGAGTTTGCCCTGGCTTTCCTGACCCGCCTGTGTCTTCAGCAGACCCACCCTGGGAATTTCGTGGCCAGGTGTCTGGGCCCCTGGGGGCCCTGAGTGGCAGCTGCACTTTCTCCCTGAACCCGCCCGAGCCCCGCTTTTCCAAGCTCACGCGGCTCCGTCTCCTGGGGAAATGTGATGACATGTATGAACGGCTGGCAAAGGTCTTTCCCAATAATAATCTTTTCAACAAAAGGAATAATTCGGAGTTTATGCAAGGCGATAGAAGCCCCGAATGACTCAAAAGGTATTTCGGGGGTGGTTCCTCCCGCTGGTCAGAGTGAGTAATGCTGCTGAAAGATTACTAGCAGTTTAAAAAGAAAACTGTCTGCAGGGCGAAAGTCCAGAAGAAGACGGAACATTTAGGTCGGAAGGTTTGGTGGAGGTGGCCCTTTGGGAAGGTGTTTACGGGGCGGGGGGACTCCTTCCCCGGGTATGTAGAAAGCTCCTCCCCAAACCCCTTTACTCAGACTCAAAGGGCAAGGGACGCCTCCCCTGTCTGCTCACTTTGAGACAAGGAGGGGACGGGGGGCCTGGGAGCCTTGCCCCTGCGCGCTGTGCCGAACAGGCCAGAAGTGCTCCCCTGACCCTCCCTCACCTGGGGCATGGGCCTATGTGCCCTGACAGGCCAGGAAACAGGACTCACGCTTCTGTGACCCAGGATCTCCTGGGTCAGTAAGAGAGTCAGTAAGCAGCTCAGTCTCCAGGCCCCATGGAGGGGGCAGAACTAAGGATTTCACACGCCTGCTCACCTGCTTCCCCCTTCCTAAGAGCATTTCCATTTTTAATCTTCTTACAGGAGGTTTGTGTCTCCCGGACTTATTACCCTTATCCTTCAAACATCCAGGACAGAATCCCAAATTACAGAGACACCAAGAGCGCCAAGGATAAGCCTGGCATCGTTTTGCGTACCAAGCAGACAGCTGATGGGATGTCAGACCCGCAGTGCTTGGAAAGCGGTCCCTCCCCCACTGCTCTTTTTAACAATTCCCATTCTTTTACTCATGCTCAGGGGATCCCTAGTAAAATCCAGAGATGTCTCACAGTGGCCTAAAACAGAGAGAAGCCTGTCCTATAAAACTGTTGATCTCAGGAGGGAAGAGGAACGATGACTAAGAAGTAGAATGAAACCAGAATGGAGTAGACGTGTCTCCCCAACTTCAAGAAGGTGGCGATGAGGTCGAAATAAAATCCACTCTTCAGAGCCCCATGTCAGGGCCTGGGATGGACCGCGGCTCCATAAATACCGGCTGCCATTAAGTAATAAAGATGGAAATGGCAATATATTTGAATCAATCACAAATTAAACCTGGCTTATCCCGAGTCTCCAAGTAGTAAAAATGGGTTCCAATATAATTTAGCCCACATCAGAAGTCGGGCTTGAAATGAGTGTTGTAGGGAAAGTACAAATTACATTTTTAAAAGATTGGTGTATAATTATAGGCTTAATTAATTACACAAGGGATTTGTTCTCAAAAAGGTGTATAAAATGTGTCCTATTTCGCACCAGGGCAATCGCCTATAGGAGGGAAAGCTATTGCTCTTAGAGATCTGTGAACACTGGGGTTCTGCTTTAAAAGGAGGCCCACCCGGGGCTCCCGGGTGGCTCAGTTGGTTAAGTGTCTGCCTTTGGCCCAGGTCATGATCCCAGAGGCCTGGGATGGAGTCCTGTGTTGTGTCGGGCTCCCTGCTCAGTGGATAACCTATTTCTCCCTCTCCTCCCTACTCATGCTCTCTCGCGCTGTCTCCGTCTCTCTCTCTTTCTCTCAGATAAATAAATAAAATCAATTAAAAAAAAAAAGGGAGACCCACCTGTTCTGTTAGTTGGAGATTTACAATATGCCATTTAACAAGAGAAAAACAAAGAAGGACATGCTGTTTGGGAGAAGAAAGTTCACCCGAATAGCTGACGGTAGCTTCACAAGTGCTAGTTTATACCTTACCTTTCCCTCTCCTGGGTATAAACTTCTATTCACATCTTCATGTAACTCCTCCCAGACCTTTTTTTTTTTAACATTTTATTTATTTATTTGAGAGAAAGAGAGAGAACAAGAGCAGGGGCGGGGAGAGGGAGAAGCAGGCTCCCCACTGAACAGGGATCCCCACCCGGGGCTCGATCATGGGATCATGACCTGAGCCAAAGGCAGATGCTTCACCAGCTGAGCCCCCCAGGCGCCCGTCCCAGACCTTTTCTGACATTTAAATAAACATCTGCAACGTGTAGATCTATTTGTTATTGCAATTACACCACACATTCTGTGCGGTGACTGGCTTCCTCCGTTGCAAGACCTATCCTGGCCATTCAGGACCCGTTCTTGCTTCACGTTCCATGCAGAACATTTTAAGTTTTAAGAAATTCTAGTTCGGTTTTAAAGCCTTGACGGTACCAAGTCTCGAAACTCGGTGAACACTCAAGCAACACAGGACAGCCTAAAACGAAGGGCTGTCTCATCCGCGTTCCGCGTCCCCTGGCCCAGAGGGCCCCGTGTCAGCAGCACGCACACGGCCCGCTCCTCTGGGCTCGTGCAAGCCCACCAGCGTGCATCCCTGGCTCGGTTCTGTTTTCACGCAAACAGGGGATCGTGGTATAAACCTTGCACCTTGTGTCACGAAAGAGAGGGAAATCCAGCACCGTGGGGACTGGCTTTTATCTCCCTGGCTGGGTCTTAAATAAAGGTTAACTTAAAAAAAAGAAAAAGATCTCCAAAGTGAGATTCTCCAATGATGACGACTTCGTTTTCACCTGGGAGCAAGGCTCCTGTCCCGCTATGGCTGGTGGTTTTCTGTAGGTTGGGATGATTCCTAGAGATCCGATGTTTCAGCCTCCCCGATGACGCCTGCACTCTCTAAGCCTTCCAGAGTTAGAGGCTTCCCTGTCCATCCCTGGTGAGGGACACGAAGCTCGTCGAGGAAAGTGATGGTAGAGACAGGGCAGCCAACTCTTGCCAGTTTAAAGTGGAAAGTCCCATATCCTGGGAACCCCCCTAGTCTTGGACAAACCAGGGCAGTGGGGTGGAGAGCGGCCTCTAATTCCTTCTAGGGAGCTCACGCGATGCCACAATCAGGCTAAGTCTCGGCTGGCATGCACTCCCCAGAATGCAGACGGCGAGGACAGTGGCCCTCTGTGTGGGGCTCACAGCTGCCTGCACACTGGCCGGAAGCTGGAACCAAGAAGCATACTTATCCCTAAGGCCCTGTGTGCTCAGCACAGAACGGTTACGTCTGCAACCGGCATTTAGCTGGTGATGACATGACAAGTCGAGACGCTGGCCTGACGCCTGACATGTTGACCTCGGCTGGGAACGTCCAGAGAACCAGAGTGAGCCCTAGAAGCCCCTTCCCTGAATTCAACTTCTATGTGTCATGAGGGCCTTGAGATCCGGGACCCCATGTTGGCACCCTGGCTCATCCCCAGAGGAATCCACCCAGCATCTGGGAGGAGGCACAGCCTGTAGGAGGGCAGGCTTGGACTCGATGGGGTTTTGCCTTCCCCTGAGGCTCGCGCAGGGATGCCCCGCGACCCCCCCACCCCACCCCCTGCATGGCTCGGCCCCAGCACATCTGCGAGGCCGGGAGACTTTGAAACCCCAGTGCTTGCAACATCGAAGAAGGCTGAGGCGCCCCACTCATCACACTGTGGGGCTTGGGCACCCAGTGCTCTGAGGCAGCCCTGGGACCCCCACTCGGCTGTCACCGCAGGCCCCTGAAGTCTCAAACACCCCCTAACCCTGGTGGATTTGATTATGTGTGGTTCACTCCCCCCCCTTAATAACTGATACAACAATTTCATCAGATTGCTCCGTGGGATGGGATTATTATATTTTCTTGTCTATAATCAGAGAAGAAAAACTTAACAGCCTCTTCTGGGTCAAAACATGCCAATTTTATTTGCCACTCACATAGTTAAAAAATTTTTTTAAATAGGTTGTAAATTCAACATTTAAAAATTAGGGCTGACACTCTACAATCTGGATTTCTTGATGCTCCTTCAAAGAAAACCAGAAACTGGGACTAACAGGCCTGGTTCCATCAATCAGCCAAAGCTGAGGGGCACATGTCTCCTAGAGACAGGGCACAGATCTTCCCGTTCGCCACTGTCCCCTCCCTGTTGTTACACCTGGCCTGGGCAGGCCCTCTCCCACCAGGGAGTAGACTGAATTTCTAAGCTGCTCTTCGGTGTCCGGGGGTGAAGTGGCTATACCCTGTACTACGTGTGCCTGGGACTGCTGGGGGCCTCTCAATACTGGCTCTCTCCTTTCCTTTCTCCTTCCTTCCTATGAGAACACTGCTTTCATACTGAGTGCTAATGTGCTCGATGAAATGACTATCTTTCTGGACTCCCTGCAGGTAGAAATAGCCCATGAGATGTAAGGGAAAGTCACCACGTGGGGCTGCTTGCAAGGCTTCCTAAAGGCAGGCCAACTCTGCTAAGAAGTGTGCCCTTTTTCTCAGTGCAACCCCCTTGCCCTTTTCTCCTGCCTGGAATAGGTCATGATGGCTGGAGCTCCAGCAGCTATCTTAGACCATGAGGAGACATAAGGAAGTCTAATGCTAAGAATGAAAACAGAAAGCCAGATGGAGCCTGTGTTTCCACTGACTGGGTGTCACTTGGCATCCTGGCCTGACGTCCTTTAGACATCTTTTAAATGAAAAGGAAAGAGACCTACCTTATTTAAGTCACTTATTTGAGTTCTCTATTAGAGGCAGCTGAGTGTAACTCTAACATTGTATGGTTTTATCTTTATTTCCCTTCTGCATGGAAATAACATGATCATATCATCAGACAGTCCACTAAGAGGTTAAAAAAAATGGCTGGAATTGAAATATTCTCTATTTTAAGAGCTTAGATTGTTTTCTGAGAGTTCTAGAACTTTTAGGATGGGAGCTTTGGGGTTCTGGTGCTTTTTATTAGCATACATACATACCCCACCCTGAATTTTTTCTTAGGGTTCTGGAACCTTCCTCACACGAACCCAGAACTTAGGTTTCTGTCCTTCGACTTAAGCAACCCAAATATTGCCTGAGGGTTGCATTTTTCATTTGGAGCCAGAGATATATTTTTCTGTAAGGTCTTGGAAAACTTAGCTTCTGATTCAAGAAGTTTTTTCTTAGTCTCTGAGCAGTGCTGTCTGCTATCTGACAGAACTTTCTGTGATGATGGAAACATTCTGCATTTGCTGGTCTGGTCTGGTAGCCACTGACTACATGCAATTGTTGAGCTCTTGAAATGTGGCCAGCGACCCCAAAGAATGGAATTTTAAATTATATCTGAGTTTTAACTACTTTAAATTTAAACAACCACCTGTGTCTCGGGGCAGCCCTACTCCATAGTTCAGCTTAGCTTCTTTTCTATAGATGATTAGTTTCCCCTGAGGGTTCTAAGTGGGAGAAATTCCTGCCCTCCATCTCCACACCTCCTTTTCCCTTAGACCTGAATTTTGCTTTGATCTCTCAAGTTTCCTCACATCCAGGTTGGAGGCCCAGCTCTCTCCTTACCAGTTGTGTTGTTTGGGGCAAATCCCTTCTCCTCTTGAGACTTGGTCCCCTCCAAAGACAGCCTCCTGGGGCTGTCCCGAGGACTGCGTTAAACGTCATGTCCTATGCAAATGACATTTAGCAACAAATAGTTGCTCAATGAATTAAAAAAAAAAAGTAACAGTAGTCCCCCCCCCCCATTTCCTGTTATTCGCACTCATGCTTATCTCTCCTCCAACCTGATAGCTGCTGAAGGGCAGGGTCTGGATTCTACTTCCGACCTGGCCTGGTGCTCAGCGCTGCAGGGAATTCAAAAGGCAGGAGACTGGGATCATTGCCAAATGGAATCAGTCCCCTGTGTCCTGATAGGTAGCCCTCAGTGGAATCGGTCAGGATTACCTGTCACCTGTTCTCAGGCTCCTAAGTGGCCTCTCTACCCAGACAGTGCTGGTGTAGGCCCTGGGCTGTCGGGAGCTGCTCAAAAGGAGTGTGTGATGGGACGATCCTTTTTGACCTCTGTGACCTTCCGAGTCAACGCTCTCTGAATTTGAGAGCCAACGGCCCTCACTTTTAGGGTTAAGCCGTTTCCCTCGGGCCATATTTTCTTCCAACACAGGCATTCTGCTCTTGTCCCTTGAACGCAAAGGCCATCAGAGGATTCGGATACGGATTGCATAAGGAATGAAGTTTCACGGACAAAATGAGACTCGCTCACGTGGGTTTGGGGGCACGCTGAGTGCCAGCCCAGCTGGGTGCTTCCAACGACATATATCATGACGTTTTCAAAACACCCTTAGGAAACAGGTCCTGTTATCATGCCCATTTTACACACGGAGAAACTGAGGTTCACAAAGGTTAAATACACTGCCCAAGTTCACGCAGCTAAGCAGAGTCAGGATTCAAATCCAGGCTCCAAAGCTCCCTTCTCAGCAACTGTGGCATATTTTGCTTGTCCCAGTCTCCCATGGATGCTTCACACCCTGGAAGGTCACAATGAGAAAGCAGTGACCTTTTTCTGAATTGTCCCCCAGGAAAAAAAAAATATGTGTTTTGTTTTTTTTTAATAGGTCTTTAAAGGCAAAAAGGATTACCAGGTAAGATACCAGATACCCTGTGAAATTCAGATTTCGGATAAATAATGAACAATTCTCCCCCTTTTTTTCTTTTAAAGATTTTATTTATTTATTTGTCAGAGAGAGAGCACAAGCAGGGGGAGCAGCAGGCAGAGGGAGAAGCAGGCTCCCCGCTGAGCAAGGAGCCTGATGCGGGACTCGATCCCAGCACCCTGGAATCACGACCTGAGCCGAAGGCAGACGCTTCACCAGCTGAGCCACCCAGGCATCCCAACAATGAATAATTTCTTAGTAAAGTTGGGACACCTTTATATACATTAAAAACTTGTGTTGTTTATCTGAATTTTGTTGTTTATCAGATTTACCCGCTCCTCCTATATTTAACTGCTCCGCCTGGCCGCCCCGCAGGGCAAGCTGGTGTCCTGCCGCTCCCCAACCCCCGCACCAACAGGAGGGAGGTGTCCCGGTCTCCCGCGTTCCGCTCTAGCCTGAGAGCGAGGCTGTTCTCGTCGCGGATCTTCATCAGACCTGAAGAAAAGGAAAACTAGGTCTCCCAGGAACTATGAAATGCATGGTGCTTATTAGTTTATTAATTAAACAGCACCAACGGCTGTCCTCCGCCCGCTCTCCCGTGCAGTTTGCTGCCTGCTGCCGTAATTTCCAGGAGCGCCAGAGGGGACGGCAGGGTGGGACCCCGCTCGTCTCATTTGCTGCCAAGATTTGGGGCTACCAGTTACTCTTGTCAATCTTTCGCTTAATCATTTAGCAGTTGTAAAGGACTCATTAAAAACGCCGAGGTTTATTGGAAACACCTCCCGGCCGTCCGGACGCAGGCCAGATCGGGAGCTCTTGTACCCACTTGTTCCCCGGGAGCCTCACAACCAAATTGCTGACTGTAATTACACCACTAGGGTTTGGAAAGGGGTGGGGGAGGGGGCGGCGGGAGAGGAGGGGAGGAGACCCTGAAACTCCAGGGGCTGGGCCTTCAGGAGGCCCCTGCCCCCACCCCTGCCCACCTGGACTGGGCTCCCTGAGCCCCTCGCCCTTCCCCAGAGGCTGGCCTGCTTTCTGGGGGCCGCAGCGGCTCCCTGCCTGCCCTCCTTTCTCCCCCTGTGAGTTCGTATGGCCTGGACGTTCTCACAACGGGCAGGATTATCAAAACAAAGAAAATCCTTCAAGCAACCCTGTCTTCACCGTCTGTGTGTCCCTCCAGCCTCCACGCACAGGCCCATCCCCCAGGCTCCCCCGGGGACCCCGCAGCCGCATGGGGTCCTTCTCTTAACAGCCAGGTGACACGCAGAGATAGAGCCCCTCTCCGGGCGCGGGGGACACAGCGGCCCACAGCTGTCCCTTCACCGACTTCACCTCACCTCTACCTAGCTGCGCTCCTCTTGTTGGATGTGGATGGAGCTCCCAATGCCTGATTTTTTTTTTCTTTGAATTATAATTCTGGCATTTTTATCGGAGCCTCTCCTGAACCTCCCCCGACCCCTTTTAAATCTTTTTTTTCCCCTGGCTCTTTCTTTAGTGTGGTTCCTCAGGTGTGGAGTTACTGGGTGAGAAGATGAGATCACAGGTAGGGAGGGACTGTGATCCACCGTCACCTGTCCCAGGCCACCAGCTTCTCACCTGGGCCCTCTGCCAGCGCCTGGGTGTTTCTTCCACCACCACCCTCGCCCGTCTGCCGCCCCTCCCCACCACAGACGCCAGGGGGCGCTGCTGAGACCTGTCAGGTCTGCCAGGGGAAAACCTGCAGTGGAGTCCTGCCCGCTCAGGGTGACTGCCAAGGTCACTGTAATGACTTATAAAGCCCTACAGCAGACACTCTTCACTTCTGCGTCATTGACACTCGGGGCCAGGTCATTCTCTGCTGTGGGGCTGTCCTGTGCCTTGCAGGGCATTTGGCTCTACCGTCTAAACACCAAGAGCACCCCTCCCAGAGATGTGAGGACCAAAAATGTCTCCAGACATTTTCAGATGTCCCCTAAGGGGTGAAACCTCCCCCTAGTTGAGAAGCACCGCAATGAAGAGAGACTCTGACCTTCCCTCTCCCAACCCCTGCCCTCCCCTCTGCACCTCACAGTGCGGCAGCTACACCAGCCCACCCTCACCTCTGCACTTTTGCATGGGCTGTTCCCTCTGCCTGGCATGCCCTACTCCCGCCACCAGCCTGGCTCTACCCTCAGCTCCTTTCGGTCATTACTCAAATGCCCCTTTCTAAGGGACACCGGCCCTGGGCAACCTTATTTAAAGTAGCCATCTGAGCTCAGCACTCCTTACCCTGTGGCCATGCCTTGTTTCTAACACAGAACTGGTCGCCGGACACGCTGTATTTTCACTTACTTGTCAAGTAAGGAGAATATCGCGTGGTGTGCCATCCCAGGGGCAGCCAGGCGGGGGGCGGGTCTTCCAGGCGGGCAAGCGCTGGGCAGTCTGGAGTCCCAACTGGGCTTATCTGCAGCCGAGATGTCCTGTTGCACCAACAAGCCGGTGGCAGAACACAGCGTTCTGAAAACTGGAGACTGAACGTGACTTTGAGATGCGTGGTAGGGGAAAGCCGGACAGAGCGGGGAGTCTTCCCTTTGATCTAGAGACACTGCAAGATTACCTATGTCATTTTAAAAACACCTTTGGTTTCTTCAAATGAGATTTCACCCCTTGTTTTTCCTTCCTCTTTTGAGTGTTGTTTTTAAATGGATTTTAAACATTTTCTTCCTTATTTATTTAAAGTTTCGTATCTAGACAGTGGCAATGAAGAACTTGAGGACCTCGCTAGCAAAATTCTCGCTCGGAGATCATGTGTTGTCATGCCAAGCATAAAAGCTGACATAAGCTGGATGCATTTACGGAAGCAAGCTCAAGGTTGTGTTTTTTCTCTTTTTAAGGTGACAAGGCTTTTTGGAAGTTTTGAACAAACTCAGTAATATACCCCATAATCCTTTGTATTTTATCCTCCTTATCGTGATTATAGAGTATTTAAATGTAACACTTTTTTTTTTTTCCACCAGCCTCCATGCTGATGCCCTCAAGCCTGTCTGGTTGACCTCAGTGCACCGTCTAAATATTATTATTTTCTGTAGGTGCTTGTTGCCAACAAGGGAAAGAGCTGTTCTAGAGAACAGAGGTTAGGTTCTTGGTGTCCTAGCACCAGGCTTGGCATGGGGTAAGTGCTCGAAGATGGAAGCAAGGGTCTTTGCCAAGGTCGTTTGAACTAATACACTCACGCTTTCTTACATCGAGTCGCAAACGTCAGCCTGTCTTCGCTCTTTAACAGAGATCCAGGTATCTGCTCCCGATCTGAAGCAGCATGCGTTCCTGGGTTCAAAACCGATGAGCAGAACGTTCGGGGAGTGCCGGGCACTCTGCTGGGAGTGTGGGTTCTGGCGAGCAGTGTGCATGCAGTCAGCGCCCACTTATGGAGGCACTGGGGACGCTGGAGTGAACACCCAAGCACCTGCGGCATGGAGCTCACAGTCTCAGGACAAAAATCATGACTCCACAGCAGGACTGTTACAAGTGTTTATGCACATTAGCCCGCTTAATCCTCACACCAACCCTCCAAGGTAGGTAGTGTGAATTATCAGAGAGGTTGGGTAACTTACCCAAGGTCACACAGTAGGACCTGGGGTTTTCTCAGGGATGGGAATGAAGGTGGAATCTGGCTTGGGAACAGTGTGTGCTGAGTAAGGAGTCTTTGGAAAGGCGCAGGTGCTCTGAGCTGGGGGTCTTGGGCAGGGCAGGCAGGACGCTGCGTGCTGGGGCACGACCACACCACCCTCCCAGTCTGGAGTCTCATCCCTGCAATTCCCTTTCATCCCAGGAAACCTGGCATTATTCGTGTGAGATAAAAATCAGCCACTCAACCCATTCCAAACTGCAACTGGGTGAAATCCCGGGATTGCTGCCACTGGGCTGTGGCCGAGTCGGAAGGGGTAGAGACCTGGGTAGACCGAGCGTCGTGAGGACAAGCCAGGAGGACGTTTTGCAATGGCGAGCAAATTGAGTCTTTCTGGGAACAGAGTCTGATGTCCCCAGAAAATCTCTCAGCAAGCCGGCAGAGTCTGGTTTTCGTGTCAGGCATTGACAGGGAGCATTGTGCTCTCCTCGCACCATTGTTTGTGTTGGCGACTGAGAAACGTGCACAGATGTTTCAGGTACAGCTGTGGGGCCTCCAGCCATGCCTGCAGTAGCATAAAGGATTGAATTTAAGAGCGGGACTCCTAACCTCTTCTCCTTTACCCCCGACCCCACTCCACCCCGGGAATTCCAACGAGCTTGACTCGCATCGACATAATAGTGGAAGAAGATTCATGTTTAATTAAATTTATCTTTAAAATAGTTGCATTCTCCGAAGACTCAGACATCTGAAAAATCTGTCCTTAGGCTGCAGTCGGAATGTGGGCACCAATTAGTGGGCAAATACACTGGGTGAGCAGGACACAACAGGGAAAGGCTAGAGACAACTTACATGCCCGACAATGGGGGGTGGCTAAATGGTAACAAGACCACAGGAAAGAATGGGGCATTGAGCCGCCACAGAATTAATTGTTTTCTAGGAGAACAACCTGACATAGTAACATGCTCATGGCTTGAAATGATGAAATGATTAGAAACTGTGTTCTGAATTGTGAATAATGGAAGGAGTTCATATAATTACATCTCAGATGTGTAGACGTGTGTGTGTGTGTGTGTGTGTGTGTGTGTGTGTGTGTTAGAGAATGTAAGGAAAGATCCTGAAATGTGAATAGCAATTATCTCTGGGGAGAGCAGTTTTCATTTTCTTTTTTATGTCTTTAGCGTCCCAATTTTCTACCTTAATAACATTTAACTTCAGATAATAATCAAGAACAAAAATGTTATTTTAAAAGGGGGAGTATCCCTTCGGGTGGTCAGGAACTGCTTTTTCCTTTCTCTTTCTATTGCCCTTAATTTCCAACATGAACCTACTATTCTTGTAAAGGGTACATGTCTGATTCATTTTATTTTCTGGGGAAAGAAGAGAATTTACGTGACATGAAGTAACATTAAAGTAACACACCTTCAGAGAGGGGAGAAATTAGGGGGGAAATGGTGGGCCCCCCTGGATTGACTTCGGAGCCATGGCCCCGTTCATAACCCCAAGCTCCTGAAAGATATGAAAACACAAAGCACACACAACGAAATGGCAATGAGAAGAAACAGTTAATCTTCTTAGGTCTTCAGAAGCACAGAAACAAGACTTTATTCATTTCTTGCTAACGAGGCTTCCCTTTTCCTACCTCCCCCTGTTATAGTTTGAAGTCAGAACAAGCTGTAATAATTTGCAAGGTGTCCTAGCAGTCTACTAACATTTTTCCAAAGCCCATTTCCCATCACTGGTCTTCCTCTGGGTGCTTGACTGTGACCTACCCCACAAAAGGCCCCCTCCAGGCCCCTGATACGCTCCCGTACCAAAGACGCACAAAACTGGCATTTCCTTAGTCATATCTCACAACAAAATTCCGACGAAGGGGCTCTTCTTCTTCCTATCCCCATTTTACAGAATGGGAAACTGAGGCTCAGAGGAACAAAGGAATCTGTGTAAGTTCCCCCCGCCAGGAAGTGGCGGAGTCAATCAATATTTGGTTGCCAGTCTATGTTCTTCTGAACCTTTACGGAATCTGGCAAGTCAGAAGGGAGCCCCGGGTTGAAGGAGAGCCCCCAGGAAGACGTTTACCTGGAAACCAGGTAGAAACTCTGAAGTGAGGAGGCAAGAGGTGCACAGAGTATTTAGCTTGGCCAATGAGTGGGAAAGAAAGATCACAGAGAAGGAGTACGCATGCCCAGTGCCCTGGGTGGGTCTGCCAAGACAGCCAAAGCCGCGTTGAAGTGTCCCCCCTCCCCCACTGCTTCCCTTAAACAAACCTCACAGGTGCCCCTGTGAGGGCTCAGCCGGCGAAGGGGGTAGAACACGCCTTTTCTCCTGGCTTGGGGTTGGCCAAGCAAAAAAGCTATCAATCGAGTATTGCAACACGGGAGCTGTCTGAAATGCAGCCCAGTAATAAACAACCAGTCAGTGATTTTTTTTTCTTTCTTTCTGAAACTAATCAGTTCAGTATGAGTCACTTTGTAGAAGCTGAGACCATTCCCCTGGAAGTGATGGTATACTGAGTAATCGTATCAATGGGCACATCTCAAAGACGACTCCCAGCTTCCAGAACATTCCAAGGAAACTAGTCATTACCCAACCAGCCTGGCTGGGCTCCAGGAGGTCCGAATTCAGTGGTTGTCGTAGGAGTGCCAGATAAAATACAGCACATACTTATACTAAAAAAGTATTTGTTCTTATAGCTGAAATTCAAATTTAACTGGCATCCTGTCCTTATTCTATCTACAACCCTACTATTCTCGTTTTTTGAGTGAAAGTAACACACACCTAGCAAACCTCACCTCTCTAGAAGAGAGACTTCCGAGATGGAATCTTGACCCTCTCGAGGCCTAGCTTCAAATGCTAGCCATTTCCTATCGCGCTCTGTCGTAGCAGTGGTTTGCAAACTCCGAGTGACCATCAACCAGATGCCCTGGAGGGGCTTATGGAAACGGTGGCCCTGGGTCCCACTGCCAGTTGCCTATTCAGTAGGTCCAGGGTGGGGCCTGAGAATTAGCATTTTGAACAAGTCCCAGGATGCTGGTCCTGGGTCCATACCTTGCGATCTGTGTTCTTAGGGTGCAGACTACCTCCAACATCCTCCACGGTCATGCCCCGCACGCCCTTCAACTCCAACTCCTGCCAGTCCCTCCAGCGGATCTCACACTACTCTTCCTCGCTCACCTGGCTCGCTGGCCTCCCTGCAGTTCCTCACGAGAACTCTGCTCTAGCCTCCACAGGGCCTTTGCACGGGCTGTTCCCTGCCCTGCACTTTGTCCCACCCCATCCCTCTTACTCTAGGAAGGACGGTATTAGAGTCACTCCCCATTTTACAAATGTAGAACCACAGGGTTGGAGGACCCTTGTTGAAAGCCAAACTGATAGTACGAGTTAGAATCAGGGACTTAAAATCTCATCTGCATGTTTCTCTTCTGCCCTGCTGCTGCCTTCCCAGGCTGAAAGTACTAACTTCTATTTTGAGCCCTTCTTGAAGGTTGTTTTTTGTAAGATTGTTGCTTGAAAGCCACATATTTGCCCTCAAACCAATCCCCTGAGATTTAGTACTTTAGGGTTTGGGAACCATGCTCAAGGTCACCCTTTGACAGCCTTCAAGATGCAGAAGATTGAGCTCACACCCCCCTCGATGTCTCAATGTTTGTCTGAACTCCAGGGCTAGTCCCCTGCCCCCAAACTTATGCGCGTGCACACACACACACACGCACACACACGCACACACACTCCTGAGGTCTACAGACAGAGCTCCGACACTTAATGTTGCCTTGGCAACTGAAAGCTTATTCTCTGAATCTTTCCTATTGGTAGGATGACATCGACTTTCTGCCTTCTTCTAGAAAATAATTTCAGCTCTTAGTATCTGCCAGTGAAGTGGGGCCAGGACTTGGGTGCAAGTGGGTGAATGGGGCCCAGGTTGTTGAGTTAAGAAGACCAAGAGGCTTATTCTGTGCCCACTCTCATCTTCTGTGGGATATCCTGGTTTTCAGAAGCTCTGGTTTTACCCTCGTGTTTTCCAAACCATTCTTTCTTTCTTTCTTTCTTTCTTTCTTTCTTTCTTTCTTTCTTTCTTTCTTTCTTTCTTTCACCATGCATGTTGAGCATGACAGGTGCAGTTCTGAAACTGGGGCCCGGAAATAAACATGGTCAGCCTCTGGTCTTCCAGCCCAAGCTATCTCACCATCCGCTGAGACACAGCCAATGGCTTGGACTGTGCTCAGGGCCACTGGGAAGGACAGAGCCCTGGGGGGCATGCCCGAGTCACCTCCAGGTTGGTGGGCTCAGAAGAAGCAAGGTCTGAGCTGAACTCCGAATGCAGGCTGCAATTAACTGAGTGAACGAAGAGCAGGAATGTTCCAAGTAAACTCCTTGAATGAACCAAGCCCTTTCTAGCCCCGGAACAAAACACTTGCTGCTGCTTCAGCCTGGACCTCTCCCCCCATCCCACCCACCCTTACTGTCTTCCCACAGTGCTCCTTCTAGGTGTTTAGTCACCAGCCATGATGCCACCTCCCTGAAGTCACATCTCCGACCCCCCTGGCCAAAGTCACTACCCTTGGCAGCTAATAATTATTTCAGGTGGTCGTTCATGCAACATGTGTTTATTGGACACCTACTGTGTGCTAGGCACTCGGGAGAGCAGTGAGCCCCTTCTCTGGAGCTGGCACATGCTGTCCCATCTCCTAGCACCACCTACCCCTGGGTACATCCAGGCCTCTCAGTTCTCCTTGTGTCTCCTCCACTCCCCTGCAAGCTCTGGGAGGAGAGAGGCCACCTCTGTCTTGTCCCTGAGGCATCCTCAGAACACGGCACACAGTGGGAGCTCAGGAATGAATGAATGAGTGACCCGCCAGAGCAGTGGTTCTCAATTGGGGATAGTTTGCCCCCCAGAAAAAATCTGGACATCTGAAAATGTCCGGAGGCATTTTTAGCTCATGGCTTGGCAGGTGCTACTGACATCCAGTGGCTAGAGACCAGGGATGCTGCTAAAGCATCCCATAATACACAGGGTGGCCCCACAGCAAAGAATGACCCCGACGCCAACATCAAGAGTACCAATGTTGAGAAACACAGCTCCAGAGCCTGGTTTCTGGACCTTCTGAACCTGCTTCCACCTTATCCCACGGGGGGTTAATAGGCAGGTCTCCCTACCTTTTTCCAAGCCTAAAGCTGGGTGTTGTTTTCAGGCTTTCAAGGGGGCAGAGTCCTGACTTGTAGGGAGCCTTGAGTGGGTGCCAAAGAGGTAATCCTCCATGGCTGTGGGTGCAGCGAGCACGCACAGAGCGCTCAGCTGGCTTCTGTCTAGAGCTGCAGCTAAGACTTTCACGTCCCTGGGGCTTACTCAGGGCCACAGCCAGTCTTTCTGCCCCAGGTCCCACTAAGCACCATCCCACCAGCTCTCCTGACACCCAGGGACTGTGAAGAATCGTTTATGTTCTATTATCATTTTTATTTCTTGCATATTGTTGGATTCATTTGTTCTTTCAGCCAAAAAATTATTGCGTATCCATCACGTATTTGACTCTGTGCTAACTGTTGGGGATACACTGAGCCTGTCTCATCCCTCATGGTAGGTACCTCCTGGTGGGGAATCAGTCCTGATGGACACGTGTGCAACAACACTATAAATGCACGGATGGTGTGCAGTCTGTAAGAGGTGCATGCAGTCCTCTAAGAGGGGGATTTCAGCCAGGTGGGGAACTTGGGGGTCTCCACTAAGGATGTGAAGATTGAGTCAGGTGGTGGGTGCCTTCCAAGTAGAGGGGACAGTCTGCATAGGAAGAAGGCATAAATCAAGGGGTCGGCCAGGGACGAAATCTCATCCGAACACTCTACTGGGGAAGGATCCACTTCCAAGCTCACTCAGTGGTTGTTGGCAGGATTCAGTCCTGCGTGGGTTGTTGGGCTGAGCTCATAATACTTTCCCGGTGTTGGCTGGAAACTGCTCTCAGTTCCTTGCCCCGTTGGCCTCCCCATCATGGTGGCTGGCTTCCTCAAAGTGTGCAAGGTGAGAAGGCCATGGAGAGAGTCCATAAGGGAGATGGAAGTCACAATTTTTGTAACCTAATCGTGGAGGTAACATACCACCCCCTTTGCTGTTGGCTGGAAGTGTGTCACTAAGCCAGCCCACGCTCACAGGGAGGCCCTCACACAGGGCCTGAGTACCAGGACATGGGGACCATTGGGGGCCATCTTGGAATCTGCCTTCCACACACAGGAAACAGAAATGACTCAAGCAAACAGAGGAGCAAGCAAGAGAATTCCAGAAAGTTGTAAGTGAGGAAGTAAGAGTGCAACATCTGTCAAATGACAGATGAATAAATGCTCCATGAGGATAGGGACTGGTCTGCCCTGTATCACCAGCTTTCTGCCTGGGTCCCAGGACTCCATGGTACAAAGTCCATGTGGAGTGATGAATGCCGCTATGTGTCTGGATGCGGATATCATAACTAACCGCAAGGCAGGGGCCGAGTCTTGCTTTCTGGTTCCAGACCAAGATCCCATCTACCAAAATGCTCCACCGAATGGGTATATTTCCTGTTTGGGTTTTTTCCCATTTATTTTTATTTTCCTAAAAGCCACTTACTGAGTTTTCTTAGTTCTGGGTTGGGTATTTAGTGGTTGCTTGGGTTCATGTCTTTTGGGGAATTAATAAGAAAGTTTCCAGGAATATAGTTTCAGGACATTTTTTCCCCTTTCCTTTAGCAAAGGCACACACATTCATCTCCAGAGAGACACAAGCTCCCTTTCATGGAAACGGAAAGATCAGGAGGTTATTCAATAAGCTCTCAATGGCCTGCCTCCCCATTTTTTTTTAACCTGAAAAACAGGACCTGAGTTTGACTCTTATTTTTTTTAGATTTTATTTATTTATTTGACAGAGAGAGAGCACAAGCAGGGGGAGCAGCAGGCAGGGGGAAAGGGAGAAGTAGGCTCCCCGTTGAGCAAGGAGCCCAATTCAGGGCTCTATCCCAGGACCCTTAACCCACTGAGTGGGCAGACATTTAACCCACTGAGCCACCCAAGCGACCCCCTGAGTTTGACTCTTAGAAGCATTTGTGACTGTCTGTTCCCCTCCAGCCCCAAACTCATTGCAGCAAGAGGAAGATGGGTGGGTCTTGGGGCTTTGCTCCCACTGTTCCTTTACCTAGTATTCTCCAGCAAGAAAGGAACATGGGGACAGAGAAGAAGCAAGCAAACCAAGTGAACACGACACAGGGCAAGTCAAATGCAAGAGCACCCCACAGCCTGGGTCCCATTCACTTCAACTAGCAGTTACCTCTCAAGCCTGTCCCCTTGTCCGCACCCCCAGTGCTATTCCCCCCAAACAGATTTCTCACCTCTAGCGCTAGGGACATTAGGGCAGGATAATTCTCTGTAGTGGGGGCTGTCCTGGGCATTGTAAGATATTTAGCACTGCCCTGGCTTCTAGATGCCAGCCGTAATACTCCCCCCACAATCTGGCAACCAAAAATGTCTCTGGATGTTGCCAAAGATCCCCGGGGAAAGGGGGAAGCGAAGTCACCCATGGTCAAGACATTTCACTTAGTCCAAGAGCTCACCTGCCCTGCCCTGCTTTCCCCACCCCAGGTAGCCTCCTGGCTTTCACTGTTGTCACCTAGTACTTTGCCCACATAGGCACACAACACACGTTCCTTGATTGCATGACAGTAGGACGTAGGACAGTGCCCGGATGCTCAGGGTCTAAGACAGCGTAGTAAGTGCTCAATAAATATCTGCTGGATGGTGGCAGAAGCTCCTGGGAAGCATTTTACTCTGCATCCAGGACTCAGCTCTGTTGCTTGCAGCCAAACGCAACCATCCCGAAAGCATGAAGACCTCCTTAGGGTGGTTTTATGCGTCCCATTTCCCAGCCGGAGAAACCCGTGCTCGGGATGGTGAAAATAATCTTTTTGGGATCTTTGGGAGCAGAGCTGCAGTTTTAACATGAATACGTCTGCCCTCAAAGTAAACACGGATTAAAAGAAAGAGTATCTGAAAGAAATCCCGATCTCATGTCACACAGGAGGAAGTCTCTAGGAAGTGGATCAAATCCCATCAGGCTCTTTCCTCTGCCACTTTGAGGGACATGTGACAAGTCTCATCTTCTCTCTGGGTCTCGTTTTTCCCCCTTTCAAACATGCTGAGACTGTGGTGTTATCTCTAAATGTCTCTGGAGCTGGAAAATGCTGGATCCCAGGTCCCCCTCCGCCATCGGTACCCAGGGCCATGCCCAGTGCCACCCAGCACCCCCCACCCCCGGGGGCCGCTGTTGGTGGCAACCCTGAGGCCCTCCGTGCCCTTGCGAGGGGAGCAGGACTCTTACCATGAACTGCTCTCCCCTCACATTTGGTTTCAATTCTCCAAATGCTTTTGCACATTTTGCTGTCGTGAGGAGATAAAATCAAGCAAATGTAAACTGAGAGCAGAGAGAGCCTGGGAAAACTCAAAAGGAAAAAGAGAGCTCGTTGGAAGGGCCTGCTGGGGCCCCCAGGGTGTGGGGTTTACCTGAGGCCGATGGGTGAGCCGGGCTCCCCCGGAACCGCCCAGCACAGGGGCCAAGAAAGCATGGACCTTCTGAACCCAGAGGCTGTTTCCCAGTCCGGACACCCTGGAAGGGTTGGGGATCCAGTGGCCACGAATGTTTCTAAGAGACAGGAAGATGCTGCACATTCCCCTGACTGCTCAGCACCCAGCAGGGCCTGAGCGCTCAGAGGCAGCCGGCGGGCAGGTGGGGACGGGGACCAGGCCGGCTCCCCCGATTTTTCAAACACGACCGGGAATCTACATTCTTGTGTGAAGCCTTCCAATTTTTAAATGTCAGGATGCCACGAGGGGTCAAACCAAAGGCACTGGCTGATCCCATCAGGTCTGTGAGCTGCCAGGGTGCCGCCCGGCCATTAGCATTGCTGTGGCTTCCCCAGTAGACCCCCTGCTCGAGGACATCCATGTATTTGTGACGTGAAGAGTGATTACCACAGACCAGAGAGTAGACCTCAGGGCGTGGCAAGTCTTAGTTCGCTCAATCCCATAAACAGCCTTACAAATATAGTAGTTACTGTTGTCATCTCCCTTTTACAGGTGGGGAAACTGAGGCACGGGGCGGCACAGACTCCTTGCGCTTGAGTAACATACAACCCCTGAACAAAAACTCCTCCTCCCTGAGCCTCGGTTTACTCAGCTCAGTAGGCCCTTGGGAAAGGGAAATCATAGTTACAAACGTGGGGGGTCCCAGGGGTGAAATGAGGCTACGGGGGCAGCCAGTTTCGTGTGCCCACATAGCCTCCAGCTGTTGAGGTCCCTCCCCAAATTCACCTGTTTAAGTCCTAACCCCCAGGACTTTCAAATGTGAGCTTATTTGGAAGTGGGGCTGTTGTGTGTAACTTGTTACCTGAAGCTGAGGTTACGCTCGGGTAGGGGGGAGCCCAATCCAGTATGACCGGTGTCCTCATGAAAAGGGGGAGTTTGGCCACAGGGAGAATGCCGCGTGAAGGCAGGAGTGACATTGCCACGAGCAAGGAACCACGGGACGCTGGGAGGGAGGCCTGGAATCCTTCCTAGCGCCTTCAAGAGGGCGCGCGGCCCCGCCAGCACCTTGATCGTGGACTTGTGGCGTCCAGAACCATGAGACAAGAGAAGTCTGTTGTTACAGCCACTCAGGACTTCGTTACGGCTGCCGCAGGAAACTCGTAGATTATTATAATTACGGCCTCAACTACAATCAGTCACAGTGCCTTCCCTTCGCTCGTGTGTTTATAATTTGGGGAGCTTCTAGTTAGGGAGGGTTGGTTTTCTAGTCTTTTCTCTTTTTTTAAGTTTATTAGGGTACTCTGCTCTCTAAAGCCCCGCACTGGATGCTGGGGTGGGGCAAGGCATGCCACCGAGCTGAGGGGCTGGCGGCACCTGCCGCAATCAGAACTGTGCACACAGAGCAGGCGGAGGAAGCGCTTTGGGGTGAGGCGCTCAGAACCCCACAGGGGCCTCTCTGGTTGTCTTCTGTGTTTCACTCAGACTCGTGCTTCTCAATGAGGGAGATTTGGCTCCTCCTCCCCAGGGGACATTCATTAGTATCTGGAGCCATTTGGGTTGTTACAGCTGGAGGCAGGGCGCTCCCTGAAGCTCACGGGTAGAGGCCAGGGGTGCTTTTAAACATCCTGCCGTGTGCTGCACGGAGGATTCGCCCGTCCCCGCATCAACGGGGTCCCAGTTGAGAAACCCTGCTGGAGACACACGGGGGTGAGGACCGGGCTATGTTCCTGTCCTGACCGCAGGACGTTGGCCAGGCCCTACCCCTCTCTGAGCCCCAGACCACCTTATCTGTAGGTTGGGTCACTCATGCGTTGCCTGAGAGCTCTGTGACCCTCCAGTAAGACCCGTGACCCGGGGCTCTGGTCCTGGGCCTGGCATGGCGGGGAGCTCAGTGTACAGCCCTCCTTTCCCCTTCTGCCTTCTCTGCGGAGAGGCCACTACAGAGGAGGCTGCCTTGTTGTGTCTGCTTGCCTAAAAAGGAATGCTTTACATTAAGATAAAACATGTCCCATCAATTTTGACGGAGATTTTATTTTTTTATTTTTTAAGAGAGCCCTAAATGCTGTATTTCCTTGATTCAAAGATGCTGTCAATTGTAAGGCAGATCTCAACGTAACAAGAGTTTCTGGAGGAGGAGTGGGGAGCCCAGCCCGTTCCATATGAACCGTGCACGTCGATGGCGAGGTGTACCTTATTTCTGTCCCGAATGGAGCGGGGAGTTCTGGCTTCACCACTGAGCTGCATTCCATGGAAATACAAACTGAATTTCCAAAGTCTTGAAAAGCCATGTTTATCCTTAGTAGAACTTTCTTAAGGATTCAGAGGGTGTTTCTCAGCATATGAAGTGCCTCCACTTTCTAAGACTTTCTGTCCCTGTCTCTTCCCCCATCCTAGCCTCAGCCTCTCTGTGACACAGTGTTTGACAAATGTCCCCGTTTCCTCCTCTTCAGTACCCTCCTCCCCGCTCCTGGACACAGCAAGTCCTGGGGACGTAGTCTGTCCGCGGAAGCGTGGTAGAGGGAGCATGTGTTAGAAGCGTAGCCGGGCCTATCCCAGCCGAGCCCCCCTTCTGGGTCTTTTTTGATCTGAAGAGCTGCGCATCCTTTCTTAGAGAGACCCACTGACCCCGAGCTTCTGTTTCTACCAGACTCACATCTCTCTCCACCACAAAATGCTCGTGCTTAGAATCAGCTCTTCTTAGAAGGTAAGAGAAGGAGAAAGTGAAGGTATGTATACTTTGAATTCTCTTGTCTGTGGCATAAAAATTGTAATAGAGTAAGAGGTGGAGGCTGGACTCTAGACTTTTTAAAAAATACTTTATTGATTTATTTATCGGCCAGAATGAGAGAGAGAGAGCACAAGCAGGGGGAATGGCAGGCAGAGGGAGAAGCAGGCTCCCCACCGAGCAAGGAGCCCGATGCGGGACTCGATCTCAGGACTGCGGGATCGTGACCTGAGCTGATAGCAGACGCTTCACTGACTGAGCCACCCAGGTGCCCCTAGACTTTTTCTGAAGCTAAAAAAAAAATGACATTGAAATGTTACAGTTTAGAGTCTCTAGAAAAGAGACTTGGAATTTGCCACCCAAAGGATACTTCCATCTGCAACTCACAGCACACACAGCACACAATCTCCCGAAGCTCGAGGAAAATGAAGAATTCTTATTTCATGAACTGGGAGGTCAGAGGAAGGGCAGCTCCAGCGGGAGGTGATGCGGTGGCCCGAAGATGCCAAAAACCATCGTTCTGCTCTGCTCTCCTCAGCGGGCTGAGTCTGTCTTAGACCGGCTCCTTTCCTGGTCACACACGCCTGCTGCAGCCCCAGGCATGGCTGCTAGATCCAGTAACTTCTAGAGAGAGAAGTGAGCACCTCTCTTCCAGTTTCTCCTTCAAAAGCAAGGGAACCTTCCCCAGTAGCCTCCAAGCAGGTCACTGGCCAGAGGGCAATGAGCACCCATGGCTAAAGCAATGGCTGGCAAAGTGAACGCGGTCGTGGTTGGCTTAGAAGAATTAGGATTGACTCCTGAGTTGGGAATGTGATCACCTTCCCAAAGGATCGTTCCTGGACAAGCTAAGAGATATTAAAACGAAAAAAGGGGAATTGGGTTGGATAGACAGCCACAAGCATGTCCCAATAAATATTGGTTGAATAAATGATTCATAGTCTAGTCTCAGCTCTCACTGAAGAATCAGCACCTGCTCGGGGACAATGCAGACTGGGGAGCACGTCAACCATCCCCCGAAGACCTCCAAATTAGATGAAAATCCATAGAGATGTAATAAACAAACAGAACATTTGGGTGGATGGTTGGATGGATGGATGGATGGATGGATGGATGGATGGACAGGTGAATGAACAGAAGGATGTATGAAACGTAGTGAAACTGATGAAAGCAGAGAAACAGAGGCTGAGCAGTGGGATAGACACAGCAGGATAGAGAAGGATAGCAGGATACAGAAGAAACAGAGACAGGGTATGGGGACACTTTTTCGGTGTGCATAATCCATTAAGGCAAAAAATAATGCAGTTCGTATACGGTGCCACTCAAATGAGTTCCCAGAGAAGGTCACCCAAAGAGTGTCTTTGCAGAAAACTGGTAATCCCATTGTAATTTCCTGGTTAAAGAAAAGGTTAGACAAACACTCAGAGAAATGGGTCCTTTCACTGAGAGGCTGCTCTGAAAGACATTCTTTTCTTCTTTCCTTGCTCAGGCAATTTCCAAAAAGAGTCTATCTTGGTGCAATTTAAAAAAGAAATTTCAACCCTTCCTTTATTCACTTTCTTCACTGTCACTGGCCCCTGTAATTGGCGGGGTTTGTCCACATCCGTGGGGAACCTCACTCTCAGGAAAGGGAACAAGGTGGTCCCCCAAACCTTGCTTTGCCTGATCCTGCTGTTGGGTTGCCAGCTTGTCGTGGAAATCTATCACTCGCTGCCCCTCATGTATTCCTCTCTGCTTCTAGTAAAGCGTGCACCAATTGCCTTTGGGATGCCCCTCCCCCTTTCTTAGCTCCTTACTTTGAGGGTAACTCGAGACTTCTGTGATTGGTCCAAAGTCATGCAAGCACCCAGTGCATCAAATTAGAGTCAATAATGCATGCAGAGGTGTTTGCTGAAGCTACCGTTTCTCTCTTCCACTGGCTGGTGGTGAGGATGTGACACCCGGAGCTTCTGCAGCCATTCTGTACATGGATTCCCATTGCTCTTAAAAACAGACACACAGGAAGCACCGGCCACTGTTTGAGTCCAGAATTGAGCTTCTGCCAGTTTTCTGTTACTTGCAGTCAGTAGCTGACACTATTGCCTTCAGCAACCGTTCGTGCTCCCCTGTCTCATCTACCCCTCAGGAGAGAGAACTCTACCCCAGCTGGGGAGTGAATCTAAGCCAGCTGTCCGACTCCACTCAGCAGCGGTTGCTTCAGGCATGGGCATTCGACGCAATGCTGGCCAGTGAAGCATGATGGGAGGCTGCCCGGGGTGCTGGGAAGCATCCTGCTGATCTCAAAAACAGACATGCCGGAAGCAGCAGCCTCATGCGGGCCCTGGAGGGTACGGTGTTGGGATGAGAGGCTGAGGAGGCCCATAGCCATCCAGGACCGTGAAGGGCGCCAGCCCACCCCACTCCCGTCTTCCCACAGCCCTCTCTGCACACGCGCCAGAGCCTCTCCATCTCCCTTCCAGCCTCACCTGGTGGCCGGCACGAGGCAAACCCAGCTTTGAACAGCCTTCTCTTCTGCTTCTTGAAAGCTGTATTGAAAAGCATTTTTAATTATCTAAGAAATCCATGATCACGACAGATCAGTGCTGATAGAATGTCCTGGAATGATGGAACTGTCTATCGGCACAGCCATCACCAGAGCCACTTTTCACATGAGGCAACTGAGCTCTTGAAATGTGACTAATGCAACCAAAGGACTCATTCTTCAACGTATTTAATTTTAGTTAATTAACATTCAAATAGCCACATCTGGCTAGTTGCTACTATATCGGACAACACAGAAATAGAACAATTAGCTGAAATAAATAAGCACGAGAGAAAAATACAAGTCACCCCCGGTTCTGCCTCCCAGGCACAACTAATATTAAACTCTCGGTTTATATCCTCACGTGTTTTATTCTGTGTCCATCAATCCACTACTAAATTTCTTTCAGAAATACATCATGTTTTACACTTGTCCATTAAGTATATTGTGAGCATCATTCCAGCTCAGGGGATGCATTGCTAAGGAACCAAGGGCGGGTATTAGAAGAGCCAGATTTGGGGGGCGCCTGGGTGGCTCAGTCAGTGAAGCATCTGCCTTCGGCTCAGGTCATGATCCCAGGGTCCTGGGATCAAGCCCCGCATCAGGCTCTCTGCTCCGTGGGGAGCCTGCTTCTCCCTCTCCCTCTGCCCCTCCCCTCACCACTCCTGCTTGCTCTCACTCTTTCTCTCTCTCTCTCAAATAAACAAATCTATTTATAGATATTATAATAGAGCATCTAAATAAAAATCTATTTTATTTGTTTATTTGAGAAAGAGAAAGAGAGTGCAGGGTGAGAAGCAGAGGGAGAAGCAGACTGAGCCACCCAGGTGTCCCAATAAATAAAATCTTAAAAAAAAAAAAAGTGCCAGATTTGGAAGCAGACAGGGATTTGCGTCCGGAATGGCCAGACTGGCTGCATGACCTTGAAAGACTTACGTGATTGCTTTATACCTCGGTCTACCCATCTGCAAACAGGGCTGTCTGTATTACCTCCACCGCAGTGTGGTCGGGTGGTTCAGTATGCCGATGTCTATATAGGGCTTGGCACGGTGACCCGGCATCAGCACGCACTGTGTTTCCATATTGGTTCTACGACATCGTTTCTTGTGGCTGCAGACTATCTCATGACACAGTTGTGCCAAGATTCATTTATGTAACCTTTGTCATCTGACATTTGGGCTTTTGTTTGTTTTTTAAATGAACAATGCTGCATTAAGCCCCATGGCAAAAACTAAAATAGAAAGTAGCGTCTGGGGCTCTCCCTTCTGACGATGGGGCTGCCGCCTTAGAAGCAGCCTGGCTTTGGCCGAGAGGGGGTCAGGCGGAGCCAGACCAGACCCCCAGCCCAGCTCAGCTAGCGTCTGCTCAAGAGAACTCAGTCCAGGAGATCTTTTTCTTTTCATTCCTTCTAGGCCAACTGCCGCTCCAACGGTCAGGGACAGCTCGTGCAAAGCCAAAGCCTGTGTGTGTGTTTATGTTCGGATTTTCTTCCATGACTCACCATGGGATGGAGGTGGCGGGACCCATACAGCGCGCTCCCCAGAGAAGAGGAAAAGCAAGCAGCCCGAGAGGCTTCCTCCAAGGACATGGCTTGGGGCTTTTGAACCTGCACTAGGACTGGATTCTTTCGTATGACTCTTAGAGATCATATTAACAATTTCTGTGTCTGGTAAAATACACACAACATAAAATCTGCTGTTTAGTTCACTGGCAGCAATTAAATTCGCAACGTTGTGCAATCATCACTACTATTTCCAAAACGTTTTCTTCCCCCCAAACAGAAACTCTGGGCCTGTTAAGCAATCAACCCCCATTCTCCCCTCTCCCAGCCACTGGTAACAGGGATCCCTTCTTCCTTTCTATGAATTTGCCTGCTCTAGATGTTTCGTATCAGTGGAATCATACCATATTTGTCTTTGCATCTGGTTTATGTCACTCCACATAATGGTTTCAGAATTCAGTTGCAACGCATCAGAACTCCATGCCTTTTAACGACTGAGTAATATTCCATTTTATGTACAGACTGTATTTTGCTTATCCATTCATCTGTGGATGGACACTAGGTCGTTTCCACCTTTTGGCTACAGTGAAGAATGCTGCAACGAATATCGATGGACAAGTATTGGTTTGAGCCCCTGTTCTCATTTTTGGGGGGCACACACCTACCTAGAAGTGGAACTGCTGGGTCATGTGGTGACTCCATGTTTAACTTTTTGAGAAAACACCAAACTGTTTTCCACGGTGGCTGTGCCATCTGCCTTCCCGCCAGCAAGACACCAAAGGTCCAATTTATTCACATCCTCATCCACACTTGTTATTTTTCTTCCTACAAAATTCCTATCATAGTCATCCTTGTGGGGATGAAGCTCGTGATGGTTTGGATTTCCGTTTCCCTTATGACTAATGATATGGAGACTATTTTCAGGTGCTTATTGGCCATTTGTCCATGTTCTTTGGAGAAATGTTTATTACGTGCTCTGCCCATTTTTTAAATTGGGTTATTTGTCTTTCATGATGTTGAGTCGTGGGAGCTCTTTATATATCCTGGATATAAAACCCTTAGCAGATACCTGACTTGCAAACATTTTCTCCCATGCTGAAGGCTGCTGTTTCAGTTTCTTGATATTGTCCTCGATGTGCAAAAGTTTGTGATTTTAATAAATCCAGTTTTTCTTATTTTTCTTTTGTTGCTCATGCTTTTGGTGTCATACCTAAGAATCCATTGCTGAATCCAAAGTTCGAGATGATTTTAAAGAACTAAATATTGCGGCACTTGGGTTGCTGGGTCAGGTAGTGTCTGACTCTGGGTTTCGGCTCAGGTCATGATCTCACCGGCCGTGGGATCAAGTCCCCCAGCGTTGGGCTCCCCGCTCAGCAGGGAATCTGCTCAAAAGATTCTCTCCCTCTGTCCCTCCGCTCATGCTCTCTTCTTCTTTCTCTCTAAAATAAATAAGTCTTTTAAAAATAACTAAATATTATTTGTCTCTCGAGCTGTATTATAACTTTCCTGTGAACGAAGGTGGTAAGTCCCTTATGCTATAGCCTACCCAGGGCACTGAGTTGGCCAGTTGGTAGGCAGACAAATAAATCTAATTTTTTTTATTTGTTTGTTTGTTTGTTTGTCTAGCCCATTTAGCAAACTTTTCTATTCTCCTTCTCTGGTCACTGCCCTCTGGTCATAGGGGGCTTGCCCAAGATCCTGGCTGGCCAATCGTAAGAGCCTATGTCCCTGGCATTAGTGATTGGTCCAAGTGGTTGCCGTGGGAGCCACGTTGGACCAATGAGACCTTCTTTGGGACTGATAGTCACTTGCTGGGAGAAAGAATTCTGTTGGCTTTGGAGCTGGCAAGCTGAAATTGTGGGCAGCTGTGTTCTTCACTGAAAGAAGTCCCATTTGCTGGAGGCAAGAATGAGGCAGAGAGGCCCAGCGGGTTGAGACCAGCAGAGCTGGAGATGGGCCCCTGGAGATGGGCTGCTGGAGGGAGAGTCATGGGGTGAGGAGTCCCCCACTCCCTCCTGGAGACCCTGACTCCTTCAGCTTGTCCTTGTGCCTTGTGAGCAGGTCCCAGGGCCCCTCCAGTGACACAAGCTAGTCCTTCAGTTCTTTAGGGGTGCATTTTGGTCACATGCAATCGAAACCACCCTGATAGATCAGCCACGGAATGCATGTCAGTCCCTGTGTCCCACGCCTGTATCCTCGGCTCACAGGCCTCTCTCCAACTCCAGCTTCAGGATGTCTCCTGCCCACAGCAACCCACCTGTCCCTCCCCTCCCCCAGCCCCCTAGGCAACGAGGGCTGATTCCTCCTGTGGACCCTTCTATTAGTCACAACACCACGGAGGTCCACCCTTCTGCTCACAGCTCTCTCCCCCTGGACCACGGGCTTTCTGGGGCAGCCGCAGTGTCTCCTGCACCAGGAACTCCAGCTCATAGCCCAGGGCCAGTGTCTCAAGGGACCTCACTAGGCACCAGCAGAATGTCTGAACTGGGGCTCGCAGGCAGATAGGCCCACCCTGGGCCCCACTCCTTACTTGCCACGTGAGCTCTGAGCCAGTAAAAATAGGTTGATGATAACTGGCAATTCTTTCCTGAGGCTGTGAGGGGTTTAGTGAGTGTTTAGAAGAAGGAGTGCTCAGAGATCCCTTCCCGGAGGGCCGGCGGCCAGTGGAGTGAAAACACAGCTTCTGCCATCAACACGAATCTCAGCTCTGCGTGGGATTTCTTGGCTGTGTGACCCCAGTGCAGTTAGGTACCTACTCTGTGCCTCAATCTCTTCCTCTCTAGGATGCGGGCTAGGAATTGCGTGTGTCTCCTCGGGTCTGGGGAAGAGCAATGAGACGTGGCTGGCAGAGGTGGTTTGATTGTAAGCTCGTGGCCCTTCGCTCACACAGGCCCCTGCAGGCCCTGGGCAGGGCCCCTGCAATGTCTTTTCATGGGCGTATTTTCCCAAAATCTGCAAAAGTTCCACGATCTCTTTGCAGTCTCTTAAAGTCCACAACAGCTTTGCACTGCGAGGGCCCTCTCGACACATCCCTAAGTCCCCGTGTCAGGCGGAACTTTATCGGATGCACTTAGTTTGAGTTTGGTGACCTCCCCCTGCAGGGGCCCAGGGCGGGGAGAGGGCGAGGGGAGCCAGGCACCTGGGGCGCGGAATGGAAGACTGCGTCAGCAAGGACCCTGAGGTCGAGCACGCCTTGAGGGCCACCACAGCGCACCCTACCTTCCTTCTTCCTTGCATTTTCTCTTTTTATCACATTGGGAAACAGAGTAGCCGACAATGAAACTTCTCATGATCTCTGTCGTCACTTCCCCTCCTTCCTGAGTCCAAGTTTATTATAAGGGCTAGAGCTTCACAAAGGGAAAGAGAGAAAAAAAAGGCCACTTTTCATCGCTTCTAAATGGCTGCATTTAGCACGTATGTAATTACAGCCACCTTCAAATAAAGAAATCACTTAGTGCTGTCCAAGAAATCCCAAGGATCTGAATGCTCTCATCTCACCAGGCAATCTGAGCTAAAAAAAAAAAAAAAAATCAGTAGAAATCCAAAACTTTCATGTGAAGTTTTAGTTTGACTTGAAACATTTAATTTATTTAAAAATAGAAATGTAAATGCAATCTGTATGTTTTCCTCCCCCGTCAGGAGCTCTCTCTTCTGCTCTGACTGACTCATTAACAAATTAACATGTTGTGATCGTACTGTGAAAAGTTACAGCATAATTGTTACAGCCCCGGTCCTAAGGCTCCGGAGCTGTGCTTCCCAAACTCTTTTATAGAGTACAAATTAGATGCTTTTCATATATGCTATCTAATTTTAATTAAAATTTGCCCTAAAGCTATCCTTAACAGCTTTGAAGTTGCTGGAGTTTTGTCATCCTGGGGTGCTGAATATTTGCAGTTGATAATGTCAAATTCTGTACCCATGGAAACCGTTACCCGACTGCTTCTGCTTCGGACAAGCTCAAATCTGCCAGAGTTTTGATTTCAACTTGGTTCAAGAAGTATTAGCTGTTGAGAGAAGGGGTCTTCGTCTGTGGGCAAAGTTGGTATTTGGAGATTGTCATTGGAGAATGGTTAGCAGAACCCCTGGAAGCTCAGCCTCTTCTGAGGTTTACGTTCTCTTCCTCTGTCTGTAAAGGGAAGATCGTCGTGATCCTGCGTCCTACTGAAATGGCCAAGTCACTCGAGACCCAGAATTTTGGGAAAGCGAAGAACACCATCTTTCCGAAAGCAATACAGTTCATGGCACCTTAGCTCAGCCCCATGACCCACGCAGGCTGGGAAGATTTTTTTTTTTTTAAGTCAGCATACTTTAAAAGTTATGGGGGAAAGGTCATCAAGTCCTGAGGTCCTTGAGGTCGTTATAGGAAAAGTGTTGCTGCCCCAGAGCCAGTGTTGAAAGTTCTCATGGAAATTTCTTTGAGAATGCCTTGAGAATCTTTTGGGGTCATACTCCCTGCCCTCATTTCTCCAGGGAGATGATATCATTGGGGAGAAAGTCATGAATGCTCCCCCCACACAGGGATCCTGGATTTTAACGCCTGGATTCATCTATTCCCAGATAAGGCACCCAAGACGGAGGTGGAGATCATGCAGGGCAGCTGGGCTAGAGGCTGAGCTTCTGCTCTGGAAGGGGGACGCGGTGGATCATAGCCCTTCCCATGCCTTTCCGGGAGATTGTATAGGCATTGGCAATGAGCCCAAAGGCATCAGATGAAAAGTTCTCGAAAGGCAGTGAACACAGTTGTCCTTATTGGGTGCACCGTGAGTGACCCCAGGCCACGACCACATGCTGTAAATAGCAGGGGAAGAGGAGTTCCAAAGAGGGCCCAAGGAGACATCATATTTACCCAGTCATCCGTCCATCCATCCATCCATCCATCCATCCATCCATTCTCCACAGTCTTGTGGTTCCCCAGTGTCTCTTCTTCCATCAGCCAGAGTCAGCTCTGTTGCCAGCACCCTCTGAACTCTGAGTGAACCTCGTTCATCCATTGACATATCACCCAGGACCACTTCTGTGGTACAAAGGCCACGTGAGTTGAATGGTTGAAACCGAGGCTGTATGGTCTGAACACTTAATATTTACTGTCAGACCCCTTTACAGAAAGTGTCTCAACCCCCGATGTCAAAAGGCAAAATAACCAACTCAATCCACTCAATCCACCAGGTGTCCGATTGTTTTCTAGGATACAGAACTGGAATTAGGAAAATCCCTTCATAGATGTCCGGAGGTGTGGGGGTGAGTGACCAGAGGCAGTGTTAGGAAAAGACAAGACACGAGGTAGCTGTCCGTCAACTGAGGGGCTGGAGGAAGCGGGACAGGACGGGAGGTGAGAAGCTGGCCCTCAAACTGGAAGAAATGGCAAAGAAGCTTCTTACAAGAAAATCCTCACCTTCATCAATTGTATTACCGCTGTGCTAGCCTCCTGCGTGGTGGGTTGGGGTTCCACAGCCCTGTGTAGACAATGAACAGACTGGATGCGGCCGGCACCCATGGGTGCCCCGGGGGGACAGAGTGCACGGCCTTTCCCAGAGCCCCAGTGAGATCTGGGGACACACAGAGTCCCGGGGCCCCAAGAGCAGGTGGCTCTGCTAACACAGGCCAAGAAGAGACGTCCTGCCGGCCCCTCCTAGATGTCCCTTTGCGGGCTTCCTTCAAATGCCATCTCCCTCACTCGCCCTGTGTGTTCACTTGGCCTCGTGGCTGTCGTCAGCTCTGGAGCCGACCCCCCCGGCTGGGGCTACTCCCCAGAAAGATCTGCTCGCCCAAGCCGATTTTCCAGAGCGGATCTGGGAAAGGGTGAGCACGTCTTGACCATGGAGCTCAGACATCTCACTGTGCAGGTGATTTCCACTTCAAAGAAGGGTGAGCAGTGAGGGCTGGAGAGAATCCGAGACTTGGAGGCGGAAGGCCTGGGTTTGAGTCCTGGCTCTGCCACCTGCTCTCAGAGGTGCCGCGCATTCATTGTTCCCTGCTTTAGACCGTTTATGGGGTCATCTCCTGAAAACAGGTGCAAATTCTGAAGGGCAGTCCCCATGTGACTCTTACAAGAATGGGCCGACTTCTGGGGACGAGTGATGGGCATGTGTGGGCAGAGGCCAGGACACTCCTGTTGGGGCTTTGGGGGACGCAAGTGCCCCCCCCAGGACCGTCTCCTGCCCCACCAGTAGGCCTGCTTGGCCCGTGCCCCTCCTCCATCCCTCTCCTCCAACTCACCCAAAAAGGATGGGACACGGAAGTCGACTGGGCTCAGGTAGCTGCTGGTAAACTTTCGGAAGGGAGAAGATATTTGTTTTTAGAATTTTGAAACAATGTACCTACAATGCTTTTATAATAAGGGGAAGGAAACACCAAAAAAGCCCCCAGAATGTCATGAGCAAACTTCTCCTGATTTTGCAAGCTTGTTCTTTCCTTCCTTCCTCCGAATGCCATCACCCCTACCTGCCCTGTGTTTTTAAATCACACCACACGGACATTAAGTCAGAAAGGTCAAATGTCACCAACTCAGAGAGCCTTGGGCAAACTGCCAAATGAAGGGGGACTCCCTCACCCCCTCAACAGTCCATAAATCTCTCTGCTTCATTTCCTCCAGAGCCCTGCTGGCCAGGAGGCTCAGAGGATGCGGCCACCCGTCTCCCCAGCTTGCCCGTCTGCAACACGATGGCGGGGCTCTCCACTGCGTCCTGTGGTTCTCCCCGCCCGGCGTCGGGCCCGCTGCTTGGCACACGGGACAGCTCAGAACATATTTGTTGACTGAACCAAGGGATGATGGGGCCATCTGGAATGAGGATGTCCCCGCTCTGGGAATGTCACAATGTCTCAGCAGCTCAACACGGAGCACAGACACGCTTAAAGTTTATTTGTCGCTTCCTAAATTGTTTTTGAGGTTTTCCATAAGGAAAATCGAATCCGTGTGTTTCTGTCTCCTCCCACGGCCATGGTTCTGGGGGAGACAGCCTCTCTTGGGTTTTTTTTTTTTTTTTCTCTTCTGAGAATTGGGACGTTCGCCTCCACCAAAAGTGAATGTGGATAAGCCCCCCGCCCCAAACATCAGATGTCGTTGGCACCTGGGCTCCCGGGAGGTCAAGAGCGAACGCCCTGGGCGGCCTCACCTGATGGCCCCCATCCATCACCCACGCTGGTGGTGGGGAAGGGAGAGGACCAGCCGGGCTGGGAGGCCCTTGGGGGGGCACACGGCCACCGACTTGAAAGCTGGCGAAGAGGTGGAGCCAGCAGGATTGTCAGTGAGCCGAGAGATAAATATTTCACAATGAGAACTTAAAAGGAAGGGGCCAGGAGGCTGGCTGACCACCCCACCGTTCCCTCCAACTTTCATGTTCCCTACCCTGTAATTAGCGGTGTCGACATTTGAATGACACACGTCTTTAAAGGGCGCTGCCAGCGCGAACATGTCAGTTCTTTGGAACTACGTCGTGAATCAGTAATTATGCCTTCCAGCCCTTTCTCTCTCTGGATGCTGCTCTGTAAGTGGGCAAGTCTGCAGGGAGAAAGGACTGTTAGAAAAATTCCCACTGTTAACTGCCTTCCCTGGGTGCAGAAATGAGGACACGCAGGGACCGTCCCTGTTTTATTTTGCATGGATGATGTGTCAGGCTATAGAACTTGCCAGAAATGGAGCCACTGTTATAAATCCCACAGCGCTGGAAGATATCGATAATAATAATAATAATCCCTAACATTTATCCCAGGCTTACATGAATCCGGATGAATTACAGGCTCTAAGCTGAAGGATCTTCAGGATATAAGTGAAGCCTATGGTTTAAATGCGATTTTGCATTTCTTCTTCCCCAAAGTCTTATGAGATGAGCACAATTACTATTTCTGTTCTGTAGTTGAAAAAATTGAGCCAAGTTGCTAGGAATTGCTTGAGTTGGGAGCTCTTTAAGGAGAGAGACTGGAAAACCCAATTTCCCTCTTACAGTTGTCTGATGCAGCCATTCCTAAAATCTGGAATTTCACTGCAGTAAAACTTCAAAAAAAAAAAAAATGCGTGGGTTGACTAGGATTGCCAGCTCCTCCCTTTGCCAGGTATGAGCATTTATGGAAAAAAAAAAAGGCTGCCATCTGCTAGTATCACTTCATAAAATATATTTTTGCAAGAACAGATAGGAAGGAAAAACTCACAAAAAGATTTCTTTACATCAATCACATTTCACGCTATAAAAAACCCACTCTGGTATCTTGTTTTCTTTCTTTCTTGTTTTGCCAAGGGCTAGTGAACCGCCCATGCCGGGCTCACCATCATTTGAAGCCTCGAACTCAGGATCTGATCCTCAGCGCTCGTTCTCCACCAGGGTGAACATTGGAGGCAGTTTTGCCCCCGAGGGGACGTTTGGGGATGCCTGGAAACATTTCTTATTTTGCAACCTTGGGGAGGTTGGCCACTGGCATCTAGGGAGGTCGAAGCCAGGGACGTGCTAACATCCTACCGTGCCCGGGACGGCCCCCCACGCGGGGAAGCGTCCTGCTCCCCATGTCTGTAGCTCTGACTCGGGAAACACTGGGGTGCGGGGCTCTACTGGGCAGCACGGGGGTTGCTCGTCCACACTCCACGGAGGCACAGGAAGAACAATGAAGGAAGTCTGCGGTCAGAAAAAGATGAGGGAGTTCTGTCTTGTGCACCGCTCCCCCGGCGAGGTCAGGGGGCCCCCCCGGCATGTTGGGTACCCCAGCTCGTTAACTTCCTGTGGGTGAATTACTTTCCAATCATCTGGGAAACCTTGCTCATCGCCCAGCAACATGAACTTGGAGCAAGACTTGGCTGAGGTTGATTGTATCTCTTCTTGCCAGTTGGGTCCGTCCTGTGAGTCCCCCTCCCTGGTTTGACAGTCTCCGCTGCACGGAGCTGAGCGCCGGTCCGTGGCTGAGCCAAGCTATTTCAGTCTGCAGTGTGGAGTGCTGTGCACACGCCCGACAGAGGACATCAAACAGATCTGTGAACCGTGGTTGTGATGGGAGCTAATTAGCATTTCATAACATTCAACGGGGGAGAAAAAGCAATGACACTTTAGAGCAAATAAAACCCATTTGCAAATTTAATATTTTTCTGACAAGTTAGTCTCTAACGATTACCTCCCCCCTTGTGTAATTTATTCCTTCAACGAAGAGTTGTCAAATTCTATACTCTCTGCAAGTCTTTGCTCACTGGGAATTCACTGGTTAAAAGTTACAGTGACATCCGGGCCTGGGTCCTCCCTGATGGCGGCCCAGCACCACAGGAAGCCCATCACCTGATTTTTTGGACAAGTCCACAAGCTAAAAAAGGGTTTCACAGTTTTAAATGGACTGGGGGTAAAAAAATCAAAAGAAGGACAGTATTTTTGTGACAGTCAAAAATGATATGAAATTCAAATTTCTGTGTCCACAAATAAAGTTTTATTGGAACAGAACCACACTTGATTGTTTCTGTTTTGTCTATGGCTATTTTCACGCTACAATGAAGAGTTGAACAGAGTTGAGCAATTGTGACAGAAAGCATATGGAAAGCCTACAAAGCCTACAATATTTATCATCTGGCTCTTTACCAAAAAAAAAAAATTTTTTTTCAGACCTCTGATTTAGGGGAAAACAGGTTGACCAGGGAGTTATAATTCTAAGAGATGACTGCTAAATTAGAAAAAAGTATGTGGTTCCATGGGAGCCTGGGGTGGGGGTGGGGGTAGATGACCTGGAGGTCAGGAGGGAAGGCTTCCTGGAGGAAGTGGTAAGGAATTGAGGTGGGAGAGACGAATAAGGTCATCCCCAGGATTCAAGGCCCCACAATGTCAGTTTCCTTCATGTATTTCCCCAGCATTCATCTCTCTGCACCCCACACCATGGGGGATCTTTACTGGGGTGAGGAGAGAGAGAGAGAGATAGAGAGAGATAGAGAGAAAGGCTTTGTGCTGACTCAGCACTCATTTCCCCAAGTCTCCATCTCTCACTTAAGTCCTTCCTTTCCTTCTGGAGGCTCTTGGGAAGATAACTCTAGTTTCAACCAGACTTTCTCCAAAGTTTTTGTTTTCACATCCTTAAGAGTGACAACCCCAAGGTTCATATTCATTCTGAACTCACTGACTTCTAGGAAGCAGCCCAGAATTTGTCTGGCCCTGGGCCAGTTCTTGCACTTAAAAATGACCTACAATGTCTAACACTTCACTTGTTTTCACTAGAGAGTGTCCATCTCTTTCTGGAGGAGTTGATTCTTTGTGCCCTGAGCACTCAGCTCAGTGCTTGGGTCACAATGAGCGAACCTTAGATATCTGATGACTTGTACCCTTATGGTCCATTATGGTTTATGGGCATTTAAGAATCTGGTCTGCCTTAGGACAACCATCTCATGTCACTGGGACGTCTGGCATCAGACTGACCTGGGTTCAAATCCCATCCTGGCCACAGCTGTATGTCATGTCACTTAGACATGTCCCTAAATGTCTCTGAATCTCTGATCTATCTGCAAAGCTGAGATAATAGTAGCATCTAACTCATTATTTATGGTGAGAATGAGGGGAGAAAATCAACGGAGAAGGCTTAGCTAGTGCCCGTCTCAGAAAGCCCTGGTAAACGTTACCTGGTATGGCTACCGGATGCGCCAGCCTTGTAGAAAGCACCTGCCCAGAGTGGATGGGCTCTCCCCAAAGAACATCACCCTGTGTCCTGTGGACGGGGGTGAAATATGTTACCATTTGTGTAAAAAGGTGGAAAGAAGGTAGATACCCGTATTTGCTGCCATACACATAAAGTGTCTTTGAAAGAAAACTGTTAGTAGTGATTGGCTCTCGGAGGGGAACCGGTTGGCTGGAGGGCAGGGCAGAAGAGAGGGGTTTTTTCTCTCTCTAGCACATCTGAACATTAAAGAATATGAAAATTACCTATTCAAAAAAAGTAAATCGGTGTTTACAAGACAGGGCGTCCTATCGATTGAAAGGATTCGAAGACATGGGCATGGGGTGATGTAGCATTTGGGTTAGGGGTGAGGGACAGGACGTGAGAACTGCCAATAGAGCAGAAGGAAATGCCCAAGTGAAAGGTATCAGGTGCAGCTTTGGCATAAACTTCTGGACCCGTGAAACAGCAATTAATTTCACGAGTAAATTGCCTGGGAGCAAGACTCAGCTCAGTAAACACCCACCAGGCAGCTGACAGCCAAGGCTCTGCGGTGACCTGCTGGAAAGGCAGGTGAGGGCGGGGCTTTCCTGAAGACATCTGGAGGGGTCGTTCCCACAGTCCTGGCGAGAAACATCTTGAACGAATTGGGGGACGAACCACTGGGGTTGAGGGCTTGCCTGTCGAGACAAGCACTTTCGGCAAATTGCTTTTGACGTATATTCACTTGTTTGGGCTCTGACCGACCCCCCACTATCAGTGCTCGGTGACCTCTGACATGAACTTGTCGACAAAGGTCACACCAAATTAAAATGGCATTCCAGAGAATTCTTTTCAGCAGCAGGTACTCACTGACCTAGATGTTTTCTCTAATGTCAAAACCCCGAAAAAGAAGACGCTAAAGTTGACCAGAATGATTTGGGAAGAGAAGAAAAATTGTTTCAGTGATCAAAGGATTTAAATCAGAAAACCAAGAACAAAGGAAAACATGGGCAAAGTACAGACTCAATGAGGAACATTCACTTTTATAAAAATAAATTAATTAATTAAATTTAAAAAAAATTCTGCCCTTACAAAAATCAAGATGCTTATATACAGTAGTGTGGGAGTAAAACCAAGCCCTGTGCTTCTCTGATGAACTAGTTTGCCTGGAGGGCGGAGTGGGGGGAGGGGGAGGTCAGAGTTGCAGAAGGAGATGGGGGTCTGATGGGTTAGGTTCTCACTCCTCTGCAGTGGAGAAGAACGGAATTGGAGCTATAATTCATAAACACAGATTTTCACGGGTGAAGTCCCCGAGAGGGTATCATATAGGAATAAGTCTCTTCTCTATTGGAACGTGCGTGATAACATTTCTGAGCTATAAAAATTACTCTGAATTCTTTACTCTCACATTCCAGATGTTCTCGTGCAGCCAGTGAATATCCTGAAGTGACTATACATTTAGAGATACATAAATGGGGGGAAAAAGAGAAGAATCAAAATTGGTGGAAAAAACCAGGTCTCATTGAGAGCAGGAACACCGACCGGGCGGGTCATTGTCTAGGGTGGAACAGCGCGAAAGTGGAGAGGTGGGGCTTAGACAGGTGTAAACTGTGGATCTTCATTTCTGGGCTGTGTGACTCTGGGCAGGTGACCCCACCTCTCTGAACGTCATTTTGCTCATCTGGAAAATGGGCGTAATCCCAGGACCTCTGTTACAAGGGGTTTGAGGATGAAATGAGATGATATTAGCTATTACTTTTACTGCCTCCAAGTACTATTTTTAGACATTTACCTTTTCTTCTCCCGGTTCTCCTGCCCCTGGCTTCTCTGTGCTCCTTTGTCCCAGGAGAGTGAGGTAGGGAGGAGGGAAGAAGGGGCTTACAAGTCTTTCTGGCTTCTGTTTTCCAAAGGCAAAGGAGAACTGAGAGAGATTGCAGAGTAGCTGAAAGGGAGGGAGAAGAGGCTTCGTGAGCAGAGATGAAGCATGTTTGAAAAGCAGGGAGGAGAGCGCTCCCCACCCGAGGCCAGGTTCACCCTGTTCTCTGGGTGCTGCTGGCACCCAGAGGACTGGCCCTAAGGCATGGCTGGCAGGTGGGGCTATCAGCACCCTCACAAAAATTCACACCTCCAAGCCAACCATGGAGGCAGGAGAGACCCTGAGCCCAAGGTGGCCCTGCAGACAGGGATGCTGATATCTCCATGGCAGCTGGTGTGCATGAATCCCTGAGGACCATGTGTCGGTCCTCCCGCCACGCCCTCGAACCAGGGCACATCCTTGATGACGGGGATTCCAGGTAAGATGGCACGTTTTCTCCACTAGCCCTGAAAAAGAGCGCTCCAAGTTAAAAATAAATAAATAAAGTTTAACTCAGGAAGACGAAAGCTGTGATCTCTCTCACATACCTCTGCGTGTGGACTAAAACCCCTAGTGTACTTTCTCCCGAGCAGCTGCTGAGCCCCTCCTGGGCGCTGGCCACCAGCACTCGGCGGGCAAGCTGCAGGGAGTGCCTGGGTCCGTGGCGGGGAGCCGCTGCCCTGGGAAGGCTCTGGGGTCTAGCGTGAGGTCCCCAGCCCTCACTGTGTTTCTCAATCCTTGGGAAGCATTTGGAAAGCGCAGGTGGGGGCACCTGGGTGGCTCAGTCGTTAAGCGTCTGCCTTCGGCTCAGGGTGTGATCCCCGGGTCCCGGGATTGATCCCCACATCAGGCTCTTCCGCTGGGAGCCTGCTTCTTCCTCTCCCACTCCCCCTGCTTGTGTTCCCTCTTTCGCTGGCTGTCTCTATCTCTGTCAAATAAATAAATAAATAAAATCTTTAAAAAAAAAAAAAGGAAAGCACAGGTGCCCAGGCCCTGCCATCAGAGATTCTAACTTCCCTGAAACACAATGGGGTCCAGGCAGTGGTTCAGCTCGAAAATTCCCCTGGGGGTTTGACTGTACAGCTGGGGTTGGGACCCACCGGCCTCGTGGGAGACACAGAGAGACAGAACTACAGGGCGGGGGGTGTGGGAGGAGGCCTGGCCTAGCCTGGGGATATCAGGGAAGGCCTTCTCAGGGAAAGCCCCTGGCTTGGCAACAAAAGATGAGTAAAAATAAACCAGAGAAATGAGGGTGAAATTCCAAGAACGGGATGGAAGGAGCAAAGGCACAGAATTGAGAAAAAGTATTTGGGTGGTGCCACCCACTAGAAGGCTGGGGCTAAGTGTGAAGCAGGGGTCTGTAAAAGAGGAAACCTGGCTGGTTGGGATCAGCCCCTCAGTGTCCGGCGCCTCCCCCCCCTCAAGTAGCCAAGGTCCCACCTAGCAGGCTTTGTATTGTTCCAAAGAAAGAAGTCACATGAAATTCCAGTTCTAGAAAGATCGTTCCTGCTTCTGTGCCAGCCTGCGTGTCTCTAGAGATGAGTTAACAGAGATGAGTGAGGGCCTTGCTGAGCCTCCAAGATCAGGCTGAGCCTTGGTTCCTGCAAAAAAAAAGGTTTTGGTGCGGAGAATTTTGGGATACACCTGCTGGGCAGGCCGCAAAGAATTTTGCTCCTAACTGCTCAGAGCGGAGGGTAATTTGGTTTCATGGGGGCTTTTTAATGACAAAAGCCAGCTCCCATTCTCACGGCTGTTTCTGCTTTGCACCCCAGCAGGGGTGTGGGAGAGGGACAGTTTCCCCCTCCCATCCCTCCTGGGGGCAGGTGTCAGGAAAGCCAGACCTCCCCAGTTCCACTGTGCATCCCGGGAAGGGGGCTTTGAGGTTACGTGGGCACCCCAAGCCGACTTGTCACCCAGGGACCAGGGAAGATCATCTCGAGGGCTCTGGGCCCGTTCCCACTTTCTGAGAACATGACACACCTGAAACCTGAGTTACATCAAAGATTCTTGTTGACTCCTTCCCAAGCCCTTATCCCATGGTGTATCCGGAAGTCCAAGTTTGCCCAGACCACATGGAGTGGAGAAGGGAGAAGGCCACACGAGGGTCTCCTCACTACCAGGCAAATCTTCCCCGACTGTGCCTCAAGGATCGGGGTGCAAGTGTGGGGGGCAGGGGCTGACATTTGGCATCATCAGCCCCGCCGTGTCCACCAGCGCCCAAGTCGGTCCGCAATTTGCCACATGGGCTCTGGGAGCTCAGCAATGATGCTCGGAGCGGTTAGGCAGCTTCTCCAGGGCACTGAATTCAAAACCAGGGGTGGGTCTTCCAGAGTCCCCGCTCCTGGCCTGGACGCCCCATTTTCTCTCCAGCTGGGGCCAGCTGGTGCGTGGCCGTCTGTAGACTTCAGACAAAGCCGAATTCTTGTTCCTCAACGTGAGCAGACCCCACGTCTGGCATTTTCCTTCGCATGGAGGGAGGATTTGCCAAGCGTGCCGCCCTCCCCTCCCCCACCCCCTCTGTAGCTGATTTTAATGGTTCTTGACAGTTATTTGTATAATTTGAGTTATGTGGCATCACAGAGATCTTTCTCCCGAGGAAGATTACATGAAAGTGTTTTGACAGCTCTCACCGAAGGGGCAGCATTTAATATAGAACAGTTCATAAAACAAAACCAGGATCTGAGAATACCTTTTGCTGTTACTCACGATGATGTCACCTTAAGGTCTAAGAGGGGAAAAAAAAAAGGCAGAACGTGCCCTTTGTGCTGTGACATCTCTGCGAGAACCCGGGTAGTTGAGCGGGTGTATTTCGTACGTGACGGTGAGAGCCCCCCCCCCTTTCTGCGCAGGTAACGAAGCTTTGGGATTCGAACGCCCGCCGTTTGAAAGATGAATTTAAAGTGTCCTGAATTGACTCCAAGCCTCCAAACGTCTCCTTTTTTCCTTCTTCTCTGTTTGAGGAGGAACTGTTCCATCTCAGTCGTCCTCTCCATCTGAAATCCTATTTGAAAACATCCTTTACCCCTGAGGCCAGTTATTCACATGCGTTCCTCTCCCCTCGCCGGCGAAGTTTAAGTTTGCAGCCCTGTTGTTTCAATCAGGGAACCTTTCCAAACAGAGTTTCTGTACAAAAGAGCGTTTCAGAGACGAAGGTGGACCTAGACCTTTCTGAAAGGGGAACCCCAGGGTAGGAGGTGTGGTCGAGGAAAGCCAGGTACCTTGGTTCTAATGAATGAACACTGCTGCATCTCCATCCTCGATCCTCGCCACCCGAAACCTCCAGCAAAAACATCTCCAGAGCGGAAGGGGCTTCATCTGCAGGGGGCTGGGAGTTCATCCTGCACATTTTGCAAGCTCTGGGATAAGAGCAGTGAACTCATGACTAGAAGCCCAGAAGCCAGAGGGGAAGCTTCTTGTTGTGGAATCTGGGAAGAGCTCTCTTCTGTCTTCCTGTGGATACGTGGTTTGGCCATGGCGGGACTGTGGCCCTTGTCTGCAGGCCCCGTCTGCCTGAGGCAGCAGGGCTTTCTGGAAATCCCACTTTTCCAAACCTTGAAAATTACAGACAGTTCCCACAGAGCCTGAGAAACAGGGCCATTTGTCCAGGGGGTGGGACAGGGGCCAGAGGGGACGGGGTCCTCTACTGAAAGAATGAGCAGTTTCTTAAACCCAGCAGTCGGGAACGGGGGGAGCAGTGACTTGTCCGTCTCTGTCTTGGGCCTACAGCAAAGTCACCACGAGTCGGGTCGCAGTACAGACTGGGCTTTACGGGGGCAAACCCGGGACTCTCCAATTTGGGGCTCACAGCCTCCCTCCCCTCCCCCACCACTGAAGGCCATACAAACTTCACTCCCTGAAGCAATAGGTGTGTTTTGTTTTTTAAAGGAGAGAACAATGTCTGAATGGTCAGAATGGTCCCATCGTGGTCACAGGAAAAGTATTAAAGGCCCAAGTTGGTGAGACCAAAGCGAGGTGAATGTGAACAACGTCTTAATTTCCCTTCATTCATTCGTTTAAGAAACGTGTGTCAAGCTCTTCCCAGTGCCAACATTTCAAGTCTGAAGATTCCACCTTTAGCTGCAAAATAAATCCCTGCTCAGACCGTGCATTCCAGGAGGCAATAACAGACAAATAAATATATAATATAATGTTGGGGAGTGGTTTCTTGATAAAAATACAGCAGTCAGAGGGGCATGGGGGCAACTTTAGATACGCCTGGGAGGGAAGGCCTCCCGGAGTCTTGAAGGAGGTGAGGGAAGGGCCCTGCTTTGATCTGGGAAGCAAGTGCTCCAGGCAGGGGCACAGTAAGTCCAAAGGCCCTGGGGCAGGAGTGTGCCCACCCCGTTGGAGGAAGAGCAAGAGGCTGGGACAGAATGAGTGAGGGAGCAGCTGGGAGCTGCGGGCAGGGAGAGCCAGCGCCGGACTGCACTCACCACAGGGCTAGTCCACCTGGCGAGGCCCCGGTCCCCGGATGGCGCTTTGGTGGAGGAGTTTGGTAGATGTGAGTCACGTCCATAATTAGGTGACTGTCAGTAAGGGAGATGGTCTGGGTGGGCCTGGTCCAATCAGTTGAAAGGCTTTAGGAGCAGAGCCTGGAGATCCCTAGTGAAAAGGAAATTCTGCCTGTGAACCACAGCCTCAGCCCATGCCTGAGGTTTCCAGCTCTTTCCGGCAGCCTGCCCCACGGACTCCAGACCTGCCTAGCCACAGCTCCTTGCAACGAATCCCTTATTATGTCCCTTATGCTGGTCCCGTTTCTTTCGTTGGACCTTCTTACTGGTTCTGCCTCCCCAGTTGAAGCCTGACCGAGAAGCCAGCCTGGTAAGCACAATCAGAGCCTCAGATATGTGCCTGTGCGGGCCCTGCCCCACCTCTGCCCTCGCCTCCCTCCCTCCCTCCCTTAGACACCTGGAAGCTTTGGCCCCAAGCAGCCACCACTTGCTCCCTGACATCTTTTTTCATGGTGACAAAGTACATGTTCGGGCTGTTCTTTGCCTGACGTCCCCCCCATTCCCCCAGGCTGTGGACATCCCGCCACCCTCTGGCTCAGCCGAGACAAGCCTACCTGCCGGTGCTGGACAGCTTTGCTCCTTACCCAGCTGCCAGGGATGCTACTCCTTCTGTTTGCCCCTCTAGAGCTAGCCCACTGATTCTAGAACCTTCTGTCTCAGCACTTGTACTGATCCGGAAGCTCTTTGAGGTCAGCATTCCCGATGGGTCCCAGCAGCATCACCCAGCAGGCCATGCTCATCATAAATGCCCTGAAAGCCACTGCTGACCTGAATTATCAGGATGGGGGGGACACACCACAGCCTGGTCTGGTTGGTGACGGTCCTGATGGCTTTATTCCCTGACATGACAGCTTTGCAGTCCCAGGAGGAGCTGCCCGGGACTCCAGGCCCCACCCCTCCAGTTTCATCTCTAAGACCAGGTTTACAGGGCCTGCCTCATGGGGGCCTCGTGGAGGCCGAGAAAGAAACCACGTGAGCGAACGGACAGACATTCCCGAGTGCCACCACGTGGGAGATCGTTGTGGGACTGATGCGGCCGTGAGGCTGGGGGCCAAGCGCACATCTGGGGGAGAAGCGCCCATGCCTGAGCCACGAGGGAGGGGCTCCGACCAGGGACCCCCACATCATTAGCAGCAGTGCTCTCCACACAAAAGGACTGTCCCATCCTCCCAGGGTCACGTGGCGCCTCTCGAACGTTCGCGAGCATGCTAACTGCCTCCCCGAAATTGTTCCTCCAGCACGTATTTGTTACGTGTCCACTCTGCACGTTCTATAGTCGGGGACACACTACAACGAAGTACACGGAGCCCCCATTCTCTCGGAATTCTCGAATCACCATCCGAGAACCAAATGAAGAAATGACACGCAGGGGCACCTGGGGGGCTCATTCGGTGGGGCGCCTGCCTTCGGCTCGGGTCTTGATCTCAGGGTCCTGGGATCAAGTCCTGCATCAGGCTCCCCACTCTGCGGGGATCTGCTTCTCCCCCTCCCTCTCCCCCTGCTTGTTCTTTCTCTCTCTCTCTCTCAAGTGAATAGATAAAATCTTAAGAAAAGAAAAGAAAAGAAATGACACATACAATATGGCAAGGTGGATGGCCCTGTAGGGAGAGGAGTGCTAGGGCGGGGGGCGGGGCTTCCTGTTTGCAGGGTAGTCAGGGAAGATCCCTTTAAAGAGGTAACATTATAAGGAACAAAAGGAGCAAGCCATGTTTATTCCTTGGGGAAGAGAATTCCGGGCAGCAGGAACACATGCAAAGGCCCTGGGGCAGGAGAAGGCTGGGCATGCTGGAGGAACGGCAAGGAGGGCAGTGTGGCCGGGACTCCAGAGCACGGGGAACAAGGGGATCTTGTGGGGTCCCAGAGGCCCGGGCAAGGACTGTGGCTTTTACTCTGGGTGCAGTGGCAGGATTGTGGGCACGTGGCATTCTTCATGGTCCGCTTCTAGCCCGTTCCCTCCAACCATGGGTCTCCTGAGCTACTTAGCTCATCGTAGCTTGACTTCTCTTCCCTCTCCTCCAAACACCCATCTTATCAGAGCAGAAGCCGGCTCGGACTCTGCACTGGGGCTAACCCCGATCAGCCAGGAGGCAGAAGCTCTTAAAAGCAGCCCCCAAGGTCCTCATCATGGTTTTAAAGGTGTTCCAGTTACCGTTTCCTTCCTGAAGAACGGTTCAAGTCCAAAGCAGTCCTGCTCTTCGGTGCCCACACATAGCTTTCCCTACAGCCCGCCTGCAGCCCATGGCCAAGCCAGCTGTGAGAGCCCTGTGTCGTTTTCCTCCGTTTGCCCCGGAGCCAGCCCGGGTGATAATGTGACATACGTACAGATCTTGGCAGCGCGACCTCGGCTCAGCAAGCGCCAGCGGCCCAGCAGAGGTGTGTGCGAAAGGGAGGGCTCGAGACCCCTCTGCCACCCGCCTCGGTGTGAAGAGCGCTGGGCGTGGGGGCAGGGCGTGGGGGAGAGAATGTGCTGCGGTGACACGCCTCTCTCCCAGAGCCCTGACACTCATCCCCTGCCAGGAGAGAAAACCAGAGAGGCTGCCCCACCCCCCCATCCTAGAGCAGCCATATTTGTGTCCACCTGGCTGTCACGGCCCAGAGGAGTGGAAGAGGAGAAAGCGGTCTCAGTGGACCTCAGGGGATATAGAGGCCAGGGGCTGCATGATCTTTGCGGGGAGATGACACTCCATGTGACTTTACTTACCAAGGAAATCTCAGAGCGTCAGTGCTGGAAACGACGAAAGCCAGTGTTACTGACTCCAAGAATCCCAGACCAATGAAACCAGCTTTTTTATCTTATCAATGGGGAAACTGAGGCTCAGGTTGGAGAAGCAACATCCTCCCATTGGGGAGCAGAGGCAAACCCGAGCTTGGACCTAGAACCTCTGGTGTCAACGTCAGGTTTAGAGATGCGAAGGAACTGACTGAGCAACCCCACCCCCTATCCTCCACCCCTACCCGCCCCCCTTCTCCAACACTCTGCTCTGGAATTTAGAAGTTCACCCAGCTCAGCCCCAAGACCTTGCGCTCTGCCTCTCAGGGCCCCCAGGCCCTCTGCTGGTGTGGAAAGGGGCAGGAAAGAAGGAGAAAGGGGAAAACCAGTATGTCCATCTTACAAAACGGAAATGATCAGAGGCCCCTCCAACACATAGAAGAACAGGAAACATAAGCTAGATGATACGTCCACGCTTACAAATCCCGGCTTCACCCCGTCGGAGCTGTGTGACCCTGGGCATGTCACTTAACCTCTCTGTGCTCTCATCTGCAAAACAGCAGTGTGTTTTCTGTTCTGCTTGGCGAGGACTCAAGGCAATGATTCTATAAAATGTGTACCATGATGACAGACACAGACTGAACAGGCAATAAAAGCAGCCGTATTCGTGTTCTTTCGTAATGAAAGTAAAATGGCTTTGAGAATTGCAGAGAAATTTCGAGGAAACGCTTTGGCCTCTGGAGTCAGGTGGTCACGGATTCGAGTCCCAGGTGATACCACGCAGGAGTGCACAGCATTTCTGAGCACCGGGAGAGCTGACCCTGAGGGGTTCAGTCGTGCAGGGTGACTGCATAAACACGGCCTCGTGCTTGCACCTGACTGAGGCCTGCTCTTGGCCGCAGGAGGGGTGTGTGGTGCCCCCCCACCCCAGCTTTAGATCAGCAGTTGCATGACCCCTGGTTTAGAAGTGTGTTTGCTCAGTGTTACCGGCTTGGGTCGCTTCCCTCCAAAGGCAGTGTCAACACAAGCCCCGGGAAACCCACCACCCGTGTCAGCACGTGAACCAGGGCGCTGGCCCCGCCCTCCCGGCCTCCCTCCCCCTGGGCACACCGAACATGGGCTGCGCCGGCTTCTGGGTGAGTGGCCTGGCCAGTCCTGCTCTCTCCCGTGTGTCACTGCGGCTGAATGTCACCCACACTCCCCCGCACAGTGGGGACCAGCCTTGGGCCATAGCCTCCCTCTGCACGAGGACGCTCACCCCTCCCAGGGATCCTGAGCCTGTTCACTCCCTCCCTGCAATTCTCCGTCCAGAACACTGTGACCGTGACCACGACCAGAGGGGATGGAGCAGCAGACTTCAGTCCATTTGTGTGACCTCTACACCACCCCACGGGCCTAGACCAGGGCGTCTCCACTGGGGCCCATGTGTCCCCCATGGGGCTTCAGGCAATGTCTGGAGACATTTTTGGTTGTCACCCTGGGAGAGGAGGGTGCCACTGGCATCTCCAGTGGGGAGAGGCCACAGGGACCCCGCTTACACCCTGGGATGCCCAGATCGGCCCCCGCAGCCCAGAATGACCCAGAATGCCTCCGATGCTGAGAGCCGAGAAGCCGGGTTTAGATAGAATCTTGCCCTCCAATGTAGAAACTTCAGACTGGCCGTGTTGGGCTCTCCTCGGAGTTTGTTATAAATGGAGAATCTCGGGTCCCACCCAGACCCGCTGAATCAGAATCCACGTTTTAACGAGCTCCCCAGGGGATCCATGTGCACGTGAGGGTCTGAGAAACACGGGTCTGGAGTGTTCGGCCTTCGAATCAAAATACACTCCAGTCGCTTCATGTCCATCGTTTCACAGACGATCACCTGACCTTCCCGGCCAGCGTCACAGTGCATCTTGCGGCTGGAGAGGCTGAAGCTCAGAGACGGCGAGCCACCTCCCCTAGGACACACAGCATCCTGGCCCACTCCATCCAGGCCTGCACGCTCCACTCTACCAAGGTCAACCCCCTTCTGCGCGTTAGCAACCCTCATACCCCAGCCGATTAGCGAGGATCCCTGCAGGACGGGATGAAACCTGGATATGATTTTAAAGCTCCTGGGGGATTTCAATGGGCAACCACATTTGGGAATCACTCCAATACGCTACCGTTTCTAAAACCTACCCGATCAACAGGATCATCTAGGACCCTTGTCAATATGCAGATTCCTAGGTTGCTGTCCTAGTGGTTCTGAATCAGGGATCTGGGTCAAGGCCAGGGAATCTGATTTGGGGAAGCTTCCTCAGGCAAGTCTGCTGTCGGGCTAGTGCTGGGATCGACTTTCCTCTGGAAGTCCATCTGTTCCACGCATTCTGGGGGGGAGGGGGTCGAGATTGCCCTCAAGGGGAAACCCTGGCTGGGGCGGGAGGCCGGTGGATGAGAGAGCCTTCGTGCTCTGGTGTGTCAAGCACAGATAAGCACAGAGCACATAAACATACACGGTTTTGGTACTGAAATTTCCTAAGGGGGAGCAATTAGAAGAAAATGTCTAAAAAGGACTCTTGGGGGACAATAATGAAAACCGTTATGAAAATCTTAAGTGGATACTGTGGTCTATGCCAGGCCCCAGCCGGAAGCCTGCCAGTCTCTGCAACGCTGGAACGGGCAGGAGGCGCTGGGTGGGGCGGTGACAGCAAAGGTTCCAGAGGTGGGATCCAGGGAACAGTCGGGCACAGCCGAGGGTGGGGTCATCACCCCACCACCTCTGTGCACCACGGAGGCCTTGTCCCTGGCCATGCGAATCCGGCCCTCTGCCTCCTGATAATTCCATGAGTTACCCCGTATTGCAAAAATACATTCTTTTCCTGTTGTTTGCAACTAGCAAATCTGACTGATAAAAGGTCCCTTTGAAGGCAAGGATTCTCAGCCTCAGCGCTACAGCATTTCAGGCCCACTCACTCCTGGCTGTGGGGGCCACTGTCCTGTGCACTGAAGGACATCGCTACAGCAGCGTCCACCCCCTGGAAGCCAGTAGCAGCCCCCCCACACACTGTGAGAGCCAAACACGTCTCCAGAGATCGCCAAGGTTCCCGGGGGACAGAATCCCTGCGGGTGAGAACTGCTGGTCTAGACCATATTGAGCTCCATTAGGGGAAGGGGTCTGCATTTTGCGCTCTTCTAACAAGTCGTTCGGAAATAATTTTACATCCCTATCTATCCGTATCTCTCTCTACTTCCCTATCTGTCTATCCACCCATCCATCATCCATCTATCATCTACTTATCAATCATCTATCTATCTATCTATCTATCTATCTATCATCTATCTATCTATCATCTATTTATCATCTATCTATCTATCTATGAAAGTCTAGAACAATACACACCAAACTGTATCACAGTAATCACTTTCGGAGAGCGGAATTAGAGAAAGGGGTTGTCATGTTTATGTTACACATTTCTGTGCCATTTATTTTTTTTGTAGTGAATGCATATGAATTTTCATTAAAAACATTTAAAAAGTAGGCTGGAGAACTTCATCCTCCACACTTAAAAACTGAATTTTCTTTTCTTTTTTTTTAAGATTATATTTATTTATTTGAGAGAGAGAGAGTGCACGCGCAAGCAGGAGCGGTGGGGAGGGGCAAGAAGCAGACGCCCCGCTGAGCGGGGAGCCCAACGTGAGGCTTGATCCCAGGACTCTGAACTCGATCCCAGGACCCTGAGATCATGACCTGAGCCAAAGACAGACGCTTAACTGACTGACCACGCAGGTGCCCCCAAACTCTGAGTTTTCTAAAACACGAATTTGATCATGTTACTGCTTAAAGTCACCTTCACACTAATCTCCTTCAAAGACCTGCCCCTGCCCACTCCTTTCAGGATAAAAGCCAATTCCTTGGCTTCACTGATAAGGCCCGTTAAGACCCTGACAGAGCCCTACCCTTTTTCGGTCTCCTTCCCCACCCTTGGCCTTGCTTGGTCGCTCACCTCCCTGCTTCGGCTCCAAGCTACAACCACCCTGAATTTCTCTGAGCTGCCCACACACTCCATGCGCCCTCCAGCCTCCTGCCTTTGCTCAAACCTCCTCGGGTTCTCCTGAGTCTCAGCACCTTCAGGACACCTCCCCCGGCAGACTCCCTGATACACACCCACTCACCCAAATGTCAGGGTGACTCCAGTCCAGCTCCCCTAAAGGGCAGCTCTGTGAAAGTCACATTCTTCGTGAACTAAAGTGTTCATCTTAAACTGAAGAACTCATGGATTCCGACCTTTGGATCTCAGTTCCCTGCTGTGGGAGGTGGGGGTTGCCTTGAACACCCACTTTCACCCCTCAAGTCATTTGAAGTGGATGGACTTGTGTTCCAATATCATCCTTGAACCTCATTAGCTGTGTGACCTTGGGCAGGTCTCTTACCCTCTCTGGGCCTCATCAAAAAGCAGGGATAATTGTAACCTACTCCTTTTCGTCCATTTGGACTGCTGTCACAAAATGCCACACTGGGTGGCCTACCACAACACACATTGATTTCGCACAGGTCTGGAGGCCCGGCGTCCAAGGTCAGTGGGCAGCAGGGCTGGGCGAGCGTCCTGGTCCTGGTTCGTAGCCTGCAGGTTCTCACTGTGTTTTCTCTTTGTGGAAGCTCTGTGAGCGTAGGAGAGGAGGGGGCGCTGTGGGGTCCCGCTCCCTCATGGAGGCTCCATCCTCAAGACCTAAGCACCCCGAAGGCCCCACCTTCTAATACCGTCCCTCTGGGGATTGGGATTTCAACATGGGAACTTGGGGGAACACCAGCATTAAGACATCGGGCTGCCTTATAAGATTGTGCAGAATGAAAGAGCGAATGCCAAGCTCTCAAGCGGAGCGCATGGCCCGGAGAATATTTTCATCAGATGTTGTGTGTTATTTGCTTCGAAGCCTGGAACGTAGTAAATGCTCAATAAATAGGAGCGCTAACAATCACCACAGCTGCATCTGATTTCCCAAACGACTACGTGTTTCGGATACATTTCCTTGCTTACTCTTTGCAGCAACACCGTGACAAGAATATTTTTATTCTTTTTATGATATGAAGACAAGAGGCACAGAGAAGTAAAGCCACTTCCCGGTGACCGAGTCCCGGGTCTCTCCGGCCCCTGGCTGTAAGCGTGGCAGTTACTGGTCACGGGGTGGTGGTGACTGTCCTCACACCGTGTTCCTCACCCAGACCAGACCCCTCCTCACTGAATCCGGGCGTCCTCCGCTGATGGCTCTGAGGAGAAGCGGAAGCCACGCTGAGATTTGGGAAACTAGAAAGTGTCCTAAGCCCAGGGCTAGTGGCAGGGTTGTCATCCCCGAGCCCACCCTGGGGCTGCCACAGTCCTGTCCAGCTGTTGCAAGAGCCCTGGGCTTCCCCATCCGTGGCACCTTGACTCCTAAAGCTGGAAAGGCCAATGGTTCTCGATGGTTCTGAGTATCTGCCTCTGACTTCACCCAGACCCTGGGGGCCAGAGGAGAACTGGGAGCTTCCTGGAACCCACCCTGGAACCAGGGAGCGCGATCAGCCTGCTGGGGCGAGTATGGGGGTGGGAGACACTTGCTTGGCTGCAGTACCAGCATGTCCGCCACCAGGTGGCGCAATTGAGGTGCTCTGAGTTTTGCTTTGCTTTTCTCTTTCTCTTCAAAGTGCCAGCGGTCCTTTAACCCCAGCAGCAGAGAACGCGGGACTGTGCCCTGTGTATCCCATGACGTGTGGAGACAGCATTGGGCGCTGTGCTTTTGAAACAATCCTTTTGTGTTTCTGAAGTTCAGGACTGTTTTCTTCCCAGCGTGTTGGCGGCTTTCTCACAGCTCTACTACACACTCAGTGCCCGTTGTAGTAAATGCTCAAGTTATTCAGTGAATAGAGGAATAGTTGTGAATGAGCCCCGAAGTCCCTCTCCCTCTCTCTCTTGGAACCACGCAGTCCTGAGCGCTGGCCCCCAGCCCCGCCCTGCGAGGGCCAGAGGCAGACACCTGCCCTGTCCCCGTCTCCCTCCAGGGGCTCCAGAGGGCCTGGGCCTGCAGAGCAGCTGCAGACAGAGGAGCCGGCGGAGGGAGTCAGGGTGCAAGGACAGCTGCTGGGAACACCCATCTTGGCCCCCAGTTTGGTTCTCTCTTTCAGGAGGCTGCGGTCGTGGGCGCTGAGTTACCGCAGCGCTGCTCTCTGGGTGATGAGGGGAGTCTCCCTGCTCCGACTGCTGGGCACCCTCTGCGGCTGGAGCGGCTCCCACCCTGGGGCCGGTTTACCTCCTAAAGTATGTGCACCCAGGCCTCTTCCTGCTGCGGCACCCACGTCCTCCCCTCCCCAGCTCCGCTGCCCTGGGTTCCATCCTTGATCCCTTGTCCCTCGGGCCCATGACCATTCCGGTAGCAAATCCCGTGGGCCCCAAACACAGCCTTGTACACACAGCATCTGTGTAGAGGTCGGGATGGAGAGGACCTGGATGGGGGAGGGGGGCCAAAGACATGCTTGTCTTTATCTAGAATATTCTAATTCTTTTCAAAAGCAAGATTAGGGGTGCCTGGGTGGCACAGCGGTTAAGCGTCTGCCTTCGGCTCAGGGCGTGATCCCGGCAATCTGGGATCGAGCCCATCAGGCTCCTCTGCTATGAGCCTGCTTCTTCCTCTCCCACTCCCCCTGCCTGAGTTCCCTCTCTTGCTGGCTGTCTCTATCTCTGTCAAATAAATAAATAAAATCTTTAAATAAATCCACAAGCGGCTGTAAGAAGGTGGTGAGAAAGAGAGAGTGGCAAGTGCACAGGCAGCTTCCCCAGCTTTTCTTCCTGAGGATTTCCAGGCTGGTCTTCCAGCTGGGAGAGCCACGACCTGTTATTATATATGATTTATTATTAACTCTAACTGTGCTGTTTAATTTTCTACCTGTATCATTACGCCACTGAAGCAGCTGGTGATACTTCTCCATAAGACTCTCGCTCATAAATATCCTTTTTATGGCCGCACTTACATCACTGGATAGTAAATGTGGCCTCTCGGGCCCAGCGCCTCTCTGACATGCCTTGATGTGAAGCCAGCCCCTTCGTTTCCAAACTAATTTTATGAAACACTTTACTGCCCATTTCTCCTGGGCTGGCTTCCCAGCTGGAAGCAGCAACCCCCTGGACTGGAATAACGAGTGACATTTCTAGAAACTAAGGCGGCTGTTTTACAAATGAGCTGGGCCAACAGCTAATTCTCCTGGGAGTCCCTGGGGAGCCCGTTCCCATTGATGCGCTCACTCCAGGTGGACTTTCCCACTGAAGGGCAGTAGTTGTCCTCCTTTGCAAGAGTGCCTGCACCGGGCCTTCCCCAGGAGATTTTCCAGAGCCCACGTTCTGTTGCTGGAACTTTCCCAGGACAAGTGAGCTTCTAAGGCCTCCTTCCTCTCCTCCAGCTCCACCCATGTGGGCCTGATAGGTGATGGATATTAATAAAAACAGACACCAGTTACAGACCAACTACTGAAAGAGGAACTCGGACAAATGAATGAGACAGCTGACACACAGCAGCTCCCCCGGGGCCCAGCAACACTTGGAAATGGGCATGGCTATCACTCTCCACTCTCCAGATAAAGAAACTAGGGCACGAAGAGCGTAGAAGACCAGCTCAAGAACATAGAGTCAGGCTCCACATCTAGGTCTTCTAGCTCTGGCGGGAGGCGGGCGGGGGGTCCTGCCAACCAGGAGAAACAGACCCAGAGTGCAGGGCTATCCACGAGTCTCCAACACTGCCCGGGAAGAGCGGAGGGTGCCCAGATGAGCTGACTTGGGCATCTGGTCTACCTGTAGATAGACACACACCTATTGCAGAGACAGAAGCCCCTTATTTGGACTCCTGCCGAACCAGCATTTGAGAAATGTGCCGTTATTATCCCCACTTTGCAGATGAGAAAACTGAGTCTTAACGAGGAAGAATAACTCACCCAGCAACGTCTGTGACGACATAGGCTAGCTGAAGATTCTTAGCGCCCCCTGCAGGGAGTGCGTGGTTCTATGTAGCAAGCATACGCCGAGCACACATCTGTCAGGATCTCAAGAGGGTCTGGGATTTTACCCTACTTGCAAGCTAACACATGGCCTGACACCATGTCATGGCTGCTGGCAGAAGACGCAAGACTCCGGGGTCAGAGGCAAAGGACTTTGTTATTCACAGCAAAGCAGGAACCAGAGTATCAGCATTTGGGGGGGGGCTGGACCTCCAATTCCCACAGGGCAAATGCAAAGGTCAGACGTCACCTGTGTGCATAGGGTTGCTTACAGAAGAGGAACCCCAATTTTAGGAAATCCTTTATAATGGCCAGTAGGCATGCCTGCTCTGCTTTGCTTTGGATGGAGACATTATTTTCCAAAGCTGTTCTCTATGCAAACATCCTTGAAGAGATAGTCTAGAATACGGGATAGCCAGCTCCTTGCTTATAAGATGTGCAGAAACATGTATCCCGGGGAGACCTGTGTCCCAACCGTGCCACATGCAAGGCGCTATGAAGGAGGGTAGAAGTGCTCGAGAGGCAGGTCCCGCTGTGCAAAGCAAATGCTCTAAGAAGGAGAGCAGGCGTATACTCAGCTGCCTGTGAGCAAAGGTCCTGGGGTTAGTGGGCAAGGCTGTGAGATCAGATCACTCAGGGCCCGGAGGCCAGGATGAAAAGTCTGGGCTTTGTTCTAAGTGCTAAGGGAAGTTGCTCCAGTGTTTCAGGCCGCAGAGTGGCTGGAGCTCAATTGTGCTTTAATAAATCACCACTGGGGCTGTCACGTGGCCCTGATGAGAGGCAGCCAGACTGCACTGCAGGGATGAAACACGACTGGCCACGGGCTGGCTACTGTTGAAGCTGGGTGATGGCACCAGGGTTCACTAGACTGTTCTGCCTCTAGAAAGAGTTTGAACACTTCCATTAGGGTGGAGGGAAGATCAAAAACATAAACGTGTGACTCCTAATGTTTTGGTCTCATCCTGTGGCCCTTCAGGAAGGCCGCGTTCAGCTCCGTCCTTTAATCCATTCCAGAACCTAGTCTGTGGCCTTGATTTGATGAAGACTTATGTTCGCTGCTCTTCCCCAGGGATCCTGAAATAGATGGAAGCCACCCAAGGGCAGGAATAGCACCTCCTCCTGGAGGCCCTCCTGCTCTCCCTCCAGTACCCTTTTGGATATAGGCGTTCATCTTGTGGTCCATCAGCCACCACGTAGCTTCTCGCTCTATGAGCCCCACTCTTGCCAAAGCCTACCCAGTTTGACGGCTCAGCTCCAACTCATCTCTTCCAGGGATCTCTCCTTGATTCCTCGCCAAGGTCTGTCCGTCCTCTGAGAATCCCCACTGCATTAAGGTCTGAGTCCCCTGTAGGAGTCTGCATGTGGAATTTGGGGCTAACATCGGCTGGTATTGATCCCGCCCTTCAGGACATTCCGATCAAACTCTGGGACCTTACACTGAATGCCCAGAGAGGCTGAGAAGCTAAAGCAGCAAGCTGATGGGAGGCAGCAGGGACCCAGGGCAAGTGCAGGACAGCTGATGATTATGGTCAAGGCTTTCCCACCCTTGACAGCAGAAGGGTCTTCTGGTTTTCTCCAAATAAGCCATACATCTGGATTTTTTTTTTTAGGTGAAATCTTCAAATCTTTAGACATTGGCCACCAATTCAATTGTTTAAATAAATCTTTGCAAGATAAGAAAAACATTCCATAGGCCAAATTTAGCTATGGTTTAACTAGACCATAACCTCTTTTCCGGTTGGTGAGAGAAGGCCGCGACGTGTTCGTTTCTGTAACTTCCCAAAGCCACTTTGGCACACACACCAGCTTCTTCGTAAATGCAGGTGAAATGCCAGAGAGTGTGGCACTGGGAGTCCTTGTCTGGAGGTGTGGCGAGCAAATGGCAGGAGCTCAGTGACCATAAGAAGACCTACTTCTCGGGCACTGTCTATAGTCCTCGGCGGTCCCAAGGGGCGCGTCTCAACAGAGACACCGAAGGGTTTCGCCCAACGCTTCCTGACCTGACTTGATGTGCCCCCACTCCGGGGCACGCCTAGCCATGGCTGAAGACATTTTTGGTTGTGACATTTGGTGGGCGCTCCTGGCATCCAGTGAGTCGAGACCAGGGATGCTGCTAAACCCGTCCCCCCATGCACAGGAGGACCCTGCGGAGAAAGAGACCCAGCCCCAAATGTCAACATTCTTTGTGGCTTGGCCTCTGTTGACTGTGTGACCTTGACTTTTTTTGTTCGTAAACCTTCCTAGCCCTCCTTTTTTTCTCCCTGCAAATCAGGGCTGGTGGAAGTTAAGTTCTTTTGAGGACGGGTGTGAGGTTTTCTAGAGATTATGCATGTCAAATGCTTAGCAGATCCCTAGCACACAGTATGTCCTCAATAAATCCTAGCTGTGGTTACTCTGTGTCTACTTCTGTCTGTGTGTCTGTCTATCTGACCATCACCTGAAAGCAAAGGGATCTTCGCAAACTTTTGCTTGGGGGCAAAATCACCAGGACCCCAGCATTGAACTTCCAAGCCTCTGAAATGAGTCCACGTTCAGGGCAACCAGTGGAAATCACTTTTCTTTTCCTGAGTGTGCCTCTTGGTGCCTTGAACCTCATTTAATAGTTACCCCATCCGATGTCACACATTGTGCTTCCCCCGGTCCTCGAAGTGAACATGAAGAGAGTTGTCAGGACCCACAGCTAATGAACAAGCACACCCCCTTCTCTGCCCCCACCCTCCTCTTCAATCTCACTTTGATGCGAGTCTGTAACTGATCATTTGATGGAAAAACGCAGGGCTCAGTTCTAGTGAACACGCCAGGGGCTGGAGGAAGGCACTGCTGTCAGAGACACAAAATGACACATCTCCACCTGGGACCCTGGACATTGATGGTGCAAGGCTGCCCCAGTGGTGAGTTGAGAACTGACAGGTGGCTGCCAGGCATAGCTGATTAACTAGGAGAGGTGAGCAGAGGGTGGGGGCGGGGAGGCAGAAATATTAATCGATAACGTTTGAAACTTACTCGGAGGGTATTTGGCTTTCGAATGATCTGATCCTTTTGTCCAGGTCCATTAAAATGTTGAAGGAAGGGATTTCTCATTTGAGCAAGGTGGGGGCCTCCCCTGCCCACGGGCACCAAACCCAGAACCAGAAGGAGGAAGAAGTTCGTTAAGTTCCATGAAGTGAGCCAAGGTAGATGGGGCCTTAGCAGCAATACCATGAAGGATGCCCTTTGGGGTCAATGAAGTCTAAATTGGCGTTTAGTGTCTGTTCGAGTCTATGTAAGGCTGCCCGAGTTGATATGCAGGAAGACAAGGAGGAAACAGGGATCAGTGCTTTGGGTATGGACCCTTGGGGCAGAGGGAGCAGGAAATCGTGTGTCCCGCTGCATGTCCCAGCAATGGAGTCTCACTCCTTTTAGAGGGAGGGGTAGCGAGCCAGAACCAGAGGAATTCTTTTATTCAGGGGTCCTGAGCTTTGAAATAAGCTTCATAGCTCTGGGGCCAGGTGACCACGTACGAGTCACCTAGAGTCCAGGAGAGATGGCCAGGGGCAGTGCAGCCCAAGTGGTACATTGGCAAGTGGGTTACTTCAGGAGCCTGGGACAGGGTGCGTGGGGAAGGGAAGCAAGGTGTTCCCAAGGGCCCCCAGAGCAGAGGCCAGAAGGGATCTCACTTCATCTCATCATCTAAAAATAGAAGCTAAGGCCCACAGGGGAAGTCTCTACGAAGAGTCATGATGATTGTAACAATGGCTGGAACTTGTGTAAGACCCAGGATATGCCAGGTCTGGGCTGAGCACTGTGTGGGTATCAGCTCATTGCTTGCAACAGGAGCAATGTTATTAATACCTCCACTGCACAGGTGGGGAAACTGAGCCGTGCAAAATCAGAGCATCCTGCCTGAGGCCGGAATCCACGCCCAGGGCTCTGAGCTGGGTGTCCACACTGTTTCCCAACCTCAGCGTTGGCTGGAAATCCCCACTGGGGAGAAACTCTGCTCTGAGTTTTTGCAGCTACACTTCCGGAGACACAGTCTTTCCTTCGGTCGTCTGACGTTTTCATCTGTTGAGCCACAGACCCTTTCCTCGAATGAAATCAGTTGCAGAAACCCAGTGTGGGAAATGGGTCAAGACAGAGCAAATCCAACTTTTTAAACATCAAAAGAAAAATGAAATATTTTTTAAGTATCAGATCAGCGACCATTGTAAAGGTTGATAATGTCCAGCGCTGATGAGGGCGTGGGGAAGACTGGAGCTCTCCCAGGTGGCGTGGTGGGTGGGTGGGTATCTCGCTCCGGTATTTTTGGAGGACAGTTGGGCCACATCTGTGAGATGGTCAAGTTCCCTCTGACCCAGCAATTTAACTTCTAGGAATTTACCTTATGGATACACCTGCAAGAGAATTCCAAGATATGCACAAGACTGCTTGACCCGGAGCTTCTCCATCATCTCAGAGGGCTCCTCGTGCCCCTTGCTGGTCAATCATCACCACCGAGGTAGCCTGTGTCCTGGCTTCAGGGACCACAGAATAGCCCCACCTGCACTTGAACCCCCTCCTCTGTCTCCTTCGCTTAGCTTCATGTTTCTGAAATTCATCCATGTGGCTAGGGTTTCCATGGTTTGTTTTATGGCCAAATAGTATTCCACTCTGGGGTAGAATGCTTGTTATCTATATAGATGTGTGACTTTGCCTTGTTTCTACTTTTTGACTCAGAGGAATAAAGCTGCCCTGACCATTTCTGTAACAAGTCTTTTCGTGGACACATTGCTGGGGCAGTGAGTAGGTCTATGTGTGACTTCAGTGCAAACTTCTCAACAGTTTTCCAAGGTGGTTCAACCAGTTCACATTCCCACATGAGCAACGTGTGACGGTTCCTGGTGCTGCTTGTCTTTTTCAACACTTGTTACTATTAGTTTTTTCTATTTTATTTTAGCCATTCCTATCAGGGTGTAGTGATTATCTCATTGTGATTCAAAAAATATTTTCAATGGAAAGGTACCGGGGTGCAAAACAACAGTTATATAAGGATCCCTTCTGGGCAATGTTATATGTTACATAATACATTCTATCTATCTATCTATCATCTATCTAAAGAGATTCACAAAGAAGCATTTTCTTGCTTGTCCTGTTCATGAAGGGAAATTGGAATTGGGGAAGGGAGGGAAGACTTTACTTTTTGTTTATTTCTGTAACATTGAATTATCTAATAGTCACAATCCAGCTTCACAGCAGGAAACAGAAATCATTCTATGATTTAATATAGAAAACAGGGTAATTGCCAAACTACTGGGAGTCTGGGGGCATGGGCTCAAGACTCCAGCAGCATGCAGAACTGACCTTCCATGGCGCTGCAATTTCTGAGGCTGCCGGTAGATCCATAAAGTTCAAGAGCATACGATGGCACCTGCTTCTCAACACCAAGGAAGCCAGGACACGGGTAGGGACAAACAGGTGCAGCAAACCCCACTTTCTACATCCCAGAGTGGCGGCACGACGGCATTAGCCTCCTTCCACCTTTCACATCCCGTAGCAAAACGTAATTCACGTCCAGAGCTCTAGCTGCAAAGGAGTCTGGGAAATACAGTTTTCTGCTTTATGGCCTCCAACGTACAGGAAGGAATGCTAGAGGGAAGACGGAACAGAGGTTGAACAAGCCCACCAGCATACCCAGCACACCAACCTGTGAAAATATTCTAATGTTAGCAGGATCATCTGGGGCTGGATCCTGGTCCTTTCTATCCTCTTCTTGACACTTTTATGTCCTGCAAGCGACACATACCTGTGTGTGGAGTAATTATTTAAACAAAATACAGAGCTGTTTTTGGTTCAATTGGAGGAAGCAATCTCTACCTTATCCCCTTTCCCCAAAAAGAATCCCCAGAGTCACCTCTTTAGAAGCCCCAGGGCTCACAGTAGCAGAGGGAAAATCCTGTTCTATGCTAATCTGTTGATAAAAATCCACACCCCTGTAGTATCTTAAAATAGGGGGGCCAAGGGCATTCAGTATCCCACCTCCAACCTTCTGTATACCTGAGTCATGACAGAAACACTAGTGCGGCTTATCTGTATCTCAAGAATATTACAAGGAGCCAAATGAATGAAGAAAGCTCCATCCTAGGTCCCTCCATTTATTTTTTTTAATTTTTTAAAGATTTTTTTAATTTTTATTTTTTTGAAGAGATAGAGACAGCCAGCGAGAGAGGGAACACAAGCAGGGGGAGTGGGAGAGGGAGAAGCAGGCTCATACCGGAGGAGCCTGATGTGGGGCTCGATCCCACAACGCCGGGATCACGCCCTGAGCCGAAGGCAGACGCTTAACGACTGCGCCACCCAGGCGCCCCATAGGTCCTCCATTTAAAAAAATTAAAGCACCTGGAAATCAGCCCCCTACGTGCTTGAACAAACTCCTCTAATCAGGCCATCTCTGTTTCTCTCTGCACTACAGTAGTTACCAGGTGTACTGCTTCTGTCTTATTGATCTATTTTGAAATCTAGCTGGGCACGTGACGCGAGCCCCTTGAGCGATGCTGGGAATGATTCTCTACGGCTCTTGGCTCTGTCCTCTGGGTTCTTGGTTCCGTCCCCCCTGAATGATCCTTCCTTTTTCAGAAAAACTACGGGTGGCAGGTGAGTAGTGTACCTCGCCAATTTCCTGCCCATGAAAGTCCTCGTTTCCTTTTGTGGCCTTTGGCAAGTGATGACCTCTCTGGACTTCAGCCACCTCAACTGTAAAAGGAGGCTAATTACGCACTCACACCACAGAGTCGTTTAAAGATTAAGTGAGAACACGCATGGTGCACTCTCCCTTTGGAAAATGTTGGCGCTTCGATAGTTCGAAAGCATAACTTGATTTAGCTCTGACCTAAGGTGGTTCCTGAGTATTTTGAAAATCAGCCCACCCATCAGTCAGTAAAGTACGCAGATTGTGGTTGATCGTAGCTGGCTACTTTCTACAGAATTCGACACTCCCGCGATAACAACCATGACTACTTATTTACATTTATTCTGTGAAAATAAGCAGATCGAAGATGCAGACCTCAGTGACATTGAGGAGCAAGTCCCGACCCTCGGCCGGATGTTCCAAGGCCCTCTCCGAACTGGCTTCTTCACACCCACCTCTAAGATTCTGTCGGCCACCTGCACGGTCCAAAGCTTGGTGCTTGGCGTCCAAGGGGAACAAAAGAAGTTCCCGCGCCTGCCCTTGGGCTTCCCAGCGCGGCTGGCCCCATCAGCCAGCTATAAGGCATTGAGCTCTGGAGAATCCTGAAGGGCCAACATCATGGGCACCAGCTTGAAGTCCAATAGCACAGCTGGGGTCAGCCTGTCACACTGTACTGCGTCCAACAGCTTCACCACGGGAACCACACGGGACAGTGACAAAGCACTCCAGCCCTGGGACCCATTTGCTGGGGGCAAAGCTTGACTCGATTACCTGTGGATGGCCTCGGGCAGATTTCATGGTACCCTGGGCCTCAGTTTCCCTCTTCTGTAAAATGAGGATGACGGCAATGAGAGCCATCTCCCAGGGTTGTAAATAAGATTATGCATGTTGTTGTTAAAGAACACATTTTTTTAGGGGCGCCTGCATGGCTCAGTCTGTTAAGCATCTGCCTTCGGCTGAGGTCATGATCAGATCCCAGCGTCCTGGGATCGAGTCCCATATCAGGTGTTTTGCTCAACAGGGAGCCTGCTTCCTCTTCTCCCTCTGCCTGACGCTCCCCTTGCTTGTGCTCTTTCTCTCTCTGTCAAATGAATAAATAAAATCTTTAAAAAGAAAAAAAGAAGATATTTTTTAAAGATAAGATCACGACTCATAAGATTTAAAAGAGAGATGCATCAAAGATTGCATTTAACTCCTTTATTAGTGAGGGAACCAGTAAGATGTTACAAAGGGTCCAAGGGACAATTCAGACACACACATAAATATAGAGGCTAGCAGAAATGCTGGAATAAAGTTACAGATGGATGCAAAGCTGGTCAATAGTCATAGGACAGTAATTAGCTGTGGTCCAGGGGACAACCCTCCTCTGCATTTCTATGGACAAATCATTTGCATCACTATCAATAAAAACAATGGAAGGCACAGGCCGTTATAGAACTCGTCAATAATCCCTTTTTGTCCATTTCCTGATTTCTTCTAACAATGCAAATCACCTAGTACACGTGAGCTCTCAATAAACCTCAGCTCCTATGTTTATGAATTCTTACAGTGCAGGATCCTTCCCTCCACATCCTGTGTTCTAAGGAAGGAGAAGAGGCAGGGAGGGAGAGATGAAACCGCAGACCAAGCTCGTAACAGTGTTTTGGCTGAACCTGATATGGTTGGAGGCTCAGCTAACTTAGAGCTCTGGTTTGGGGCTCTTTTCAACTCCCTGCCATGCGCGTCTACTGGCCCTTGTCAGTTGCTTGAAAGAGGCCCCGCCCAGATTATGGCTTTAGTCCTAGGGTCTGGCACACCCACACACCCTCTTCCCCCAGCCTGGCTGAGGACACCGAGCCATGGGCTAAATTCTCCCCTCTCCACGTACCCACCAAGCCTCAGCCTTCATTGGCCCAAATCTCAGGAGGCAGAAGGGAACGCTGGAGTGATAAGGAGGCTCGATGTATGTTTTGAATGCATGAATGTGAATGTCCTTAATCCCACTGGGTCAAATCTTGTTCTTTGTAGCGAGTCTAATTTAACCATGTCTCCCGCACACTTCCCGAGTTCACGTCTCACATGCATGGCTTTGGAAACTGCATCTCCCACCACCTGTTCCTCCAACACTCCAAGAATTTCCTGCCTCAGGCTCTTTGCATGTGATCTCTTCTCCCTGCAAGGAGTTGAACAGATCAGTGCTGGAACACAGCTAATACTAAATAAATGTAAGCTATTATTTTTCCTCTAAACAGGCTTGGCAAACTATAGCCCTCCAGCAGCCTGTTTTTTTGCCTTTTTCCCTTCAGCTCTGAGAGCTAACAATGTTTTTGACATTTTCAAAAGGTTGCATTTTGTATTATTTTATTTTATTTTTTTTAGAGAGATAGAGCATGCAAGAGGGAAGAGGCAGAGAGAGAATCCCAAGCAGGCTCCACACTGAGCGCGAAGCCTCACGCGGGGCTTGATCTCACAACCCTGAGATCATGACCTGACCCAAAATCAAGAGTTAGACAGTCCACCAACGGAGCAACCCAAGTGCCCCTAAAACGATACATTTTAAGTGGTTATATCGATATTTGCATAATATCCTCAATTTTGCCCCTTGGCCCACACAAGCTATAATACTCACTCTCTGGACTTTTTAAAAAAAAATCGTGAAGCCCCCAGAGAGTGGGAGGGTCTGGTGTCTGCTGCGTACCCAGGGCCTGCCGCAGCGCCCATGGGTTCTCTGTAAATAGCGCACCTGACTGAAAGAGAGCGGCTTGCATCCAGGGGAGTGGCTCTCTAGGGAGACTCGCAGGTTGATGGGAGGCCAGAGGCAGCAGGGGCCTTTCTCCTTCCCCCAGGGGACACCTGGCAATGTCTGGTGCTGTTTGGGGGTTGTCACCATTGGGGACAGGGCAGGGGTACGCTACTGGCATCTTGCGAGTGGAAGCCGGGGACGCTGAAACAGTCTACAGCACACGGGGCGGCCCCCACGAGCTAGAATCACCCAGCTCCAGCAGCTCCCACTTGGGGAACCCCGCTCCCGGGGTCTAGGCCCAGGATGCTTAAAATCATCCTTGTTTCTCTGTGAGCTGAACTGGGGAGGTTGTCTCAGTAAGTCCCATGTTCCACCTGCCGTGGGCCTCCCGAGGAAAAGCCAAGGCTGCGACCAGTGGCTTCCTCTCATTTTCTGGCAATAGGTGAAGTGTTTCTCACAGAGCGTTCTAAGGGCACAGATGCCACCGTGTCTCCGTTACTCAGAGACGTGGAGGGGCCTTCCTGGAGCTCTGCACGCAGCTTCCTGGGGGTTAAACCTACTCCCCCCAGGCCCAGCCCTCCTTCCCGAGCTCCGATGGGGTAACCACTCCAGTCAGCGGGGGTAGGGGGTGGGGGGGTGTTTAAGTACATAAATACAGCCGTGTCTCCCAAGCCACTGCACACTGCACAAGACCAAGGACTTGAAGAAAAAAATCCTAAGAGAAAGGCAGCCACAGAGCGGGGGCCGCTGGACAGTCTATGAAGGAACGTGAACATCAAGCTTTGTCACTTGGAAGGGGCCCAGAGGGCTGACAATGGGGGGCGAGGGGAGCAGAGCGTGGGACATTCAAACTGAGGAAGCCACAGTCCATCAGCACAGAAAGCTATTCTCGGGCGCCCTGTCCGATTGACAAAAGCAGGTTTCCAAACTGTGTGACCCCCTCGGGGAAGGGGGGCCAAGGGGCCCTTCTGTGTCTTCCCACGTACTGGGGACATGGTGAGCTCCTGCTGTGAAAGTTCGAGAAGCTGGACCCTGTCCCATGTTTGGCAAAAAGAGCACGTAAAAAGGAGGACTCAATTTTTGCTTATGGCGTAATGAGGCCCTGTAGGAATCAGTGGGCCCCTGGCTTCTCCTTTTATAGGCGGGGTGACCTTGAGGAGGGCGCTCCCCGCCTCTGAACATCAGCTTTGTCATCTGCAAAATGGAGATTAAAAACTGGTAATTCACTCTCCAGGACTATTGGTGGGATTAAATGGGATATACGATGTGCAAAACACTTAGTCCCAACTCTGGCTGCAGGACATGTCCAATAAGCTGTAGCTGCCATTATTTTCTCTGATTGTTACTAATGCACAGGAAAACTTCAAGACAACCAAGCAGCAAAGTGGTGATGTGGTTCTCTCTGTTCTGCTCGTCTGTCCTTTCGGTATTTTTTAATGATAAGCATGCATTACCTTCACAATTCAAAATATTATGAAGAAGGAAAGAAAATCGTGGCTTTTAGTGCCGGGATTAACGTCCAGGCCCAGGAAGAGTCTGATCAGCGAACAGGTGGAGAACAGGGCTGCGTTCCTGCACGCTTTGCCCCCCACCTCACAGCCACCCCTATACGAGTCCTGCATAGGACACCCGCGCAGGTGTGCGGTGCTGGGGGCGGGGTCCATCTGCCGAGTCTCCCTGCCAAGCTCCCCGGGCAGTTGGTACGAGGCAAGGACAGAGTTGCTGTCCACCTCTGCACGGGTCTCATGCCATTTGGGGATGATGGTCTCCCCCTAGGATGGCCGACCTAGGGCTCTCAGTGCCTCGTGGAGGATGACTGGTCCCAGGAGCTCCCCCCGGGGCAGAGAGGAGCGGAGGTGCCCAGGCTTCCTCTCTCTGGGTGAAGCTGGGGCGTGGGTAATTACGGGGAATGGTTAACCCCTCAGTCCTTCCCTCCTGCAGCGTGGGGACCCGTGGGGAGCCAGACTTCACAGCCAGGGCTCCCCACAATGCCCCACTTCTCCCTGGCCCTGCAGGCTGCCTCCCCCGCCTTTGGCTCTTGGGCCTGTCACATTTGAAATCACACAGCCTTCCTGGGCCTGGGCCCTTCACCTGGATTTGCAAGTAAGGCCAGATGTAGGGTTTGGAAACATTGTCCCTGTCCTCATGCCAGGCCTACCTCTGGCCTGGATGCAACCAACGGTGTTGACAGGTGTCCAGGGGCTCCCCGGGCTGCAACCAATGCAGGGCCTGTGGCCAGGACCTGGGCCCTGGAGTCAGAGGAACATGGTTCCAGTCCCCACTCTGTTGCTCCCCAGCTGAGGGCTTTCAGAGTGAATAACAATAGATAGTAATAGTAATAGATAGTAATAATAATAGAGCCAGCATCCTGCAATGGCCAACCTGTCCAAAAGGCCTACTAGGAACCCCAAAAAAAGTTTTGAAATCTAGAAAATACAAAGTAATGGGCTCAGAACGCCACAAACTCACAACTACTAATGGCTTACTTCCCTAGCCATGAAACCTAATAGCGTATCAACGAACCACCCACAGCTCAATGTATATAATAGTTAAAGTAGATGTCGTGGCTACTTCTCAGTGTAGTAAAATATATATATGACATAAAATTTGGCATTTCAACCACTTTTACGTGTACAGCTTGGTAATCCAGTGGCACCCATCACCTACATTCGCATTAAGGAAGTTTGATAGGCTCTGTGGGCTGAGGCCTGGGAAGTAAGCATTCCGAGCAGTTGCAGAAGCCCGAAGCTGGCCCTGGCTCCATGGTCTGTTCGGAGAGTAAAATAAAACCCTGCTCCCTGGCTGCTGAGGACGCAACAGATGTCACTGGTCACCATCGCTAGTTCCGACCCCAGAGTCAGGGACACCCAGGTCCTGATCCAGCCCTGCCACTTCTTGCTGTGTGACCTTGGGTGAGTCCCATGACCTCCCTAAGCTCCCCTTTCATCTTCTGCAAAATGGGGTTATGAATAGCACTGAGGTCCTCAAAGCATGTAGCACAGGGCCTGGTATACAGGAAGTGCTCAACAAATGCTCACCATTATTATTATTGTCTTTACCGTTATTGTTATGGCCATCATCTAAAGCAGCAGGAGTGGAGGCCTCTTGGGACAGAATAATCAAGGACCCCCAAGTCTTATGAAGGTCTTGTTTCATCTCCGGAAGTGTGTAGGCGAACACTCCGTCTGAAATCCCCCGCTTCCCTGCACTGACCATGGGGAGGAAGGACGTCAAGGACACGAAGTGTGGCCATCACAGAGGTCTCTTCCAGATGTCTGGTCATTTCTCTTGGGGTGATGGGGACCAGAAGACAGAGCCGTCATGACCAAATCCTGGGCTCTGGGTTCTGCTCTGCCACTCCACAGTTGGGGGACCATGGGATAGGGGTCCAGTTCACCTACAGCTCAGACCCAACCTGAAAAAGAGCACCGTAATTCCCTGCCCGCTCCCACCGTGGGGCGTGCAGCCAGCACCTGGGGGCGCCCTGAATGTGAGTACCCGGGGGACCCTGATGCACTCTGTCATTGTTGCTCCCCGGACGAGAAGTCACCAGTGAGAGGGAGAAGGGGGGTAGGGCTGTGCATGACAGGGGGGACATGCCCCTCGCCCGGGCACAGAACCTTGTAGGTATACCTTGCCGTTGGACACCACGCCTGGCACACGCCGCGTACGGCTGAAATGACGCCCGCCTTCAAAGCTCACACTCTAGTGACGGAGACACTCGCGCTGGGAACAACATCAGAACATACCTGTGAGTCATGTGCCCTCGTCTTTTTTTTTTTTTTTAATGTAATCTCATAGGTAGGGGGCCGGTACCCCGTGGTCACTCAAGGTCAGGATACTTAAAGGGCTTCATCCAGCTAGTGTCAAGATCACAGCTTTCAAAAAAGTTGCTTGTGCAAAGTGCAAGGAGATGCCCTTGCACACTTCCCCAGGCTTCCCAGCAGGGCTGTGATTATGGGCCCAGTGAAAGTCACGGTAGGCCCGTGGGCTGCTCAGTGGCTGAGAGAAGCCATAGCCTCAGGCCAAAGCACTTGACCTCCTTTTGCCTCAGTTTCCCTATGAGGAAAAGAGCGAAAGGGAGACTTGTTGAGATCCATAATTATGATGTGTTTATTGTGAGCTTTGAGCTGCGGGGATAAAAGCCTTCATGCGAGCAGTCCGTTTTATTATTATAATCATAGCAGTCTCCAGGGGAAATTCAAAGAGATGTTTTATGGCCCACATTATAGAAGTTTCTCTGTTCAGGAAGGAAGAGCGCCGTGTAATTGGTGAGGAAACTGCTGAGAGACCCCGGCTGCACAGGGCTGTGTGGACCTTCTACTCGGAAGCGGGGAGAGAGGCAGCAGCCTGAACCCACGCAGACCCAAGGTGACCCTGTGGAGGCCGGTCACCACGGCAGAGCAGAAGAAGGGAGGAGCTGTGAGCATGACGGGGTGCACTCGAACTCTGTGAGCTGGTCCCATAGGATAACTGGGGCTTCCCTGTCCCTCCGATGGTCCCAAAACTTAGCAGATCCCCAGGGCGGTGTGGGGGGGATGTTTTCTCTGAGGATAATACCAACTGTGCTGGAAGTAAGGGGACCTCAGATGGGGGTGCCCAGGGCTCTGGCTCGGTGGTAGGTGGTAGGAATGGAGAGCTTTTCATTGATAGTTGGACCCACTTTATTGTGAGTCGTGCCCCCCAAGCGCATCCACAAGCCTGGCTGGTTAGGAAAGCTGCCAGCCTTCTCTCCTCGGTTCGGATAGAAAATGCCTGGGGCTGCAAATAACTGAAAAACCCTTGTTTCTCACATGACGAGGACCTGGAAGGTGGCTGGCGGGACCAGTTTGGTGGCTCAGCAGTGTTGGGGCCACAGGTTCCCCTGGCCTTCCCTCGTGGCTGTGAGAATACGGGTGCCCCTTTCGGGCACCGCTTCTGCCCTTGTGGCAGGGGGAGGAGGAACAAGTTGGGCCAGATGCATCCATCCTTTTTCTCAGAAAAGCAAATGCTGCCCCAGAATCTGCCTCAGGGCCTTTGCCTATGCAGTTCCTTCTCTAGGCATGCGCTTCCCTTTCCTGGAGGTCTGGTTATGTCCTCCTCAAGCTGTGGCTCTAGTTGCCACAGGATCCCTAGATGTTCTCCTTCAGGAGTGCTTTGCCAATGGAAATTAATGATCTATACCAATATTTCTTTAATCTCTGTCTTTCCCAGTAGACCGCAAGACCCCCGGCTGACTTGAGGCCGCTGTCCTGTACTCCTCCAACCAGGACGGGCGTGCCGAGCCACTGCTGTGTGCCAGGCACTGTGCTGGGCACTGAGGAGATGCTGATACAGCAGACAGCTCCCCAGACCGTGGGGCTCACAGGCTGCTGAGACGGATAGCGGCTAAGGAGTGTGGGGAAGATAAGCATGAAGAAGGCTCTCCACATCTAGGCCAGGATGCCAGTTTCTGGAGTCCCAATTAGAACTAGAACAAAATCAGGGGCTCCCGGGTGGTTCAGTCCATGAAGCGTCTGCCTTCGGCTCAGGTCATGATCTCAGGGTCCTGGGATCGAGCCCCGAGTCGGGTTCCTTGCTTGGCGGGGAGTCTGCTTCTCCCTCTGCCCCTCCCCCTGCTTGCACTGTCTCTCTCTGTCTCCCAAATAAATAAATAAATAAATAACATCTTAAAAAAAAAAAAAAGGAACTGGAAGAGCATGTCAATCATACCTCAACTATAAAAAAGTTTATGGGGTAAAAAAAGAACCAGAAGAGCGAAGATACCTGGTTTGGGCATGTTCTTCCCCCACCTGATCGGGGGTGGTAGGGGAGGTCCTCAGCATGCTCTCCAGTCATCATCTGGCCCCCTGGGGGAGGGGGACCTAGCGGGATTTTTCTTGCAAACACTTCCTGGCTGTAGCTCAACCCTTGGGAAGAAAATCAGTGTCATGAGTCACATGGAAGTCTTCAGACGCTTTCTGTGGGTTTACTCCCCGCACTCCACCCCCCCCAGAGCAATGCAGCAAGCAAGGGCCTCGCCTTTTGGGAATGGGGGTCAGGGGAGAAAGTGAGTTCGGAGAGCCTTCCAGAAGCCAGTGCCATGCACCCATTTTCTCCCCCAAAGACGAAGACATGATCCCTGGAATGGGACGGCTTCTGAGCTTGTTGCGAAATCTCTAGCGGCCTGCTTTTCCTGTTGGCTCGTTTGCATGGAGAAAGACACAGGTGAGGAAGGTTTCGAAATTGGGCGAAGGAGCACAGAACCCAAACAAAATGCACACTCGGCTTCCCCCTCCAGCCCAAGGACCCCATCATGGTGCGGGGGCGGGGCGGGCTTCCTGACTCTGCCCCCATTTCAGTGACACAAGTCACTCCTGGAGGTCACGTTAATTGTCGGGGAGTGACTTCTGGACCCAAACGCTTTTACAATCTCCTCGGTACAGGACAGTCTGTACCCAGGAACATCCCGGTTGTGTAACTGGTGGCTGAAGCTCTTGCTGCCCCGAAGGGACCGCGTGAATCTCACGGAGCGAAGAGAGTATCACAAAATCTGTATTTCCACCCAGCGGTGTTGGCCCCGCCCCGTTCGCCCTAATTTATTCTTTGGTCTTCTTTGAACCTATTGTTCAGATTTAATGAAGTTCGCATTGGTCTGAAGCCGGGTCCCTGGTGTGCCTGTCCATCTAAGCCAGGAGGGGGCAGCGTTTTCCTGCCACGCGAAGGGCTTTAAAGACCGACTTGGAGTGGGGGCGGGGGTGGGAGCTGCTGGGGGGGGGAGTGGGCAGAATCTGTCTTAATTGTCCACACTGCCAGGGTGTGATGAAATGATTTCGTGAACCCCACTGGACTTTTCTCCTGGTCCACTCTTAATGCAAGGGGATGGGACAGGGGAAATAATGACATTTATTCCCTCAATTCAACAAACATTCAATAAACATCTGCAGATAAGAGCAGGATAGCCAGGTGTCTACACTTAAAAAAAAAAAAAATCCTCCCAAGCAAATGATAACGAATGCATGATGGAAAATGTTCAGATGATTGAGGAATCTTGAACTTTAAAAAATTATAAAGAGGTTCCATCTATGACCCTATCCCTAATGCCTGGAGAAGCCCAGCGGTTTGGTGGAAATGGTCCTGGAGAAGTGCTTTGAAAGCCAGTTCAACAAGGTGTGGGACTCTGAGCCTCCGTGTTTGCGTCTGGAAAGTGGGGATAAGGAGGAAAGCAACAAATCTGGAGTCTGAGCTCCTGGGAGGCTCGATGTGGCTGTTGCTGTTAGTGCAAATGCCAGAAGGGTTAGCCCAGTGAGCTTCAAGTTTCATTTCTTGGCTTAGAACACTTTTTTTCTGGGTGTAGTCATACCCAGAACCCCATGAACTAGCAATATGGGAGGGGGCTCAGGGATTCGATTCATGCCCATCTCCTCCAGGGGCCCCAAAGAACATAATCTACGGAGCTTATCCTACAGATAAAAACAGAAACACTCAGCTTATGTTACAAATAAGTGCGGCTTATAGACAGGCCCCCAGCCTCCCCTGGAAGGATGTCTGCAGGCCTCTCCTAATTAGAAATCCTAGAGCCGGCCCTGCTGAAATCTATGGGGAATGGAAACAGAGCCCCTGGGAGCTGGGAGGAAGTGTCCAGGGCTGCAGCCCAGCCCCCAGAGACTCCACAGAAGCAGGGGATCTGATCTGGAAACCAGCAGGTTTTGATCCTTGGGGGAAGGGGAAGGCGGACCTGGGACTTCAGGGCCAAGTCTCCCTGTGCCCCATCTTTGGGATTTCAGGTTGCAGGACTCACCTGGGGCCTCAGGGGGTCCACGTCCTGGTTTCTCATGGCCTTGGTGTCCCCTACCTTTGTTCAAGGAGGCAGAGTCTTATTGGGAGATGCTGGAGAGCTTGTTTGCGTTCCAGTCGTTATCAGGAAACCAAGAGAGGTCACGAACCTGGGAAGGGACACAGGTGGGGTGTCATCTGGCACCACACTGCCCCTCAGCATATAGGTGCGAGCCCCCAAGCTCTGAAAGGCACAGTGGAAGTCTGTCTGGGGGTGCCCGCCAGACCTGCCTTCCAGCAAAGGCTGGCAATGAGACATCCGGGCCCTGACAGAGTGGGGAGGGGGCACTGGAAAGTTCTGAGATGAGGGTCTGCTCTTTGCTGGAAAGTCAGGACTATTGTTTTCTGCTTTAAAAAGACCCACTCCCCAGGGGCACCTGGGTGGCTCAGTGGATTAAGTGTCTGCATTCAGCTCAGGCCATGGTGCCAGGTTCTGGGATCGAGCCCCTCATTGGGCTCCCTGCTCAGAAAGGGGTCTCTCTCTCCCTCTCCCTCTCCCTCTGTGCTCTCCCTCTCTCTCTCTCAAATAAATAAATAAAAATCTTAAAAAAAAAAAAAAAAAAAGACCCACACCCTGCATTCAACCCAGCCCCAGGATGGGCCCAGGACAGGCCCTGCCAATGGCAGGTAGGCAGTGAACTCCAGGTCTAGGGCGGAATGACAGTGCCCAGAAGGAGCTACGCAGGCGGGGGTCTAACGTGCTCCAGCGGCCACTAAGGGCAGGACGTGGGCCGTGGAATGGATGGACTTGCGTGGACTTGCGCTTGGATTCTGTCCCCCACCATTGCTCACTGGGTCTGTTTGCCCATGAATGTGGTTGGGTCGTTGGGCGTTGGACTCACCCAGCACGGAGCCTGGCACCCGGGGAGCTGCGGATATGCGTCCTCGGCACCACATGCTGTTTCTGCCTCGACCAGCCACCGGAATCCCACGGGTGCCTCATAAACCATTGTCGGTCAGTCTTGGAGGAGAGGGGCAGCTCCGTGATGCTGGCGTATCCGCGAACATTTCATGTCAGAAGAGTTTACCTTTGGGGGTATTGGTGGGGAGCTCTGTTTCTGTACATTTTCTTATAAGGGATCAGAAATCACTGTTGGCTCATCAGACTTCTTCAACTTGAGGATGCAGGGCGAACTCTGCAAACTCAGGACCGATTTCTGAAAGCCTTAAGAGAATTGTCCAGAAAGCCAAGCCCATGGCAGAGCTCTGAAAAGAAAGCCCAGGTTTCACTGATTTACCACTATTAGTACTACGAGTTCCTGTTTTGTCCCCAGTGAAGAAGAAGAAGGGAGGCCTGGGCTGGCTCCAGGGGGGACGCTGTCTGCATGGCATGAAGAGGTCTGGCGTGGGTGAGGTTCCGAGAGGAGAAAACCCGGGTTGGGGCAAGCCCAAGGCTGAGCCTGCAGAGAAGCATGCTTCCTTTAAAAGTGTCCATTTGTGGGGCGCCTGGGTGGCTCAGTGGGTTAAGTGTCTGCCTTCGGCTCAGGTCATGATCTCAGGGTCCTGGGATCGAGGGGAGCCTGCTTCTCCCTCTCCCTCTGCCACTCCCCATGCTGTGCACTCGCTCGCTCTCTCTCTCTGTCTAATAAATAAATAAAATCTTTAAAAAAATTTAAAGTGTCCATTTATAATCAGTTTCTCAGTCTGCTCACCTTTCTCATCGACCCCCCTCCGCCCCAGCACGTAAGAGGATGCCAGAGCCCTGCAGTTCGTGTGTCCACCAACGCTGGGGCCTGCCATGTCCCTTGATTCTCCTTCAATGATGAGGAAAGAGAGCTTTTTCTCATAGCTTTATTTCTTTACCAGCAGTGAGAGGGTTTCATTTCAGTTAGAACAGAGCTGCCCCTCTCTGCCATTTTGAGCCCAGGAAAATGGTGGGAAATATGAAGACAGGGTGCACAGGAGTGAGGAGTCAGCAGACTCTATTCCTCCGTCTAAAACCCCAGAGAGGGGTCGTCTCTGGGGCAGCTCCAGCCCTCCTTGCTCCGTGAAAGCAGCGTGAGCTGCAGCAAAGAGCTGAGCCCCTCAGCCCAGTTCTGGTCTTGCCGGTCCCCATGACAGGCCCCTACTGGCCCAATCTGACAACCTTCCCTGTTGGGCACTCGGGCTATCAGGGAAATGCACCAGGAGCTGTTTGAACTGAGATGAAAATACGCACCCAGGTTGATTTGAAGTAGCAAAGAATCTGGAGCCTTGGGAGCCCGAGACGGCTTAGGGGCCGGGAGATCCGGGTTCAAATCTCAGCTGGGTGATGTGGCAGGAGACTGAATCCCTCTGAGAATTCCATCTATAAAATAAGAATAGCATCCCTTAAGAATTCAACTGCTGGAATACACACCCTCTGAGGACAGGGCATTTGTCTTCTTCCCTGATCTTTTCCCAGGGGCTTGGATCAGAGCCCCAGCACACAGGAGGCACACAATAAGTATTCATCTGTTGAATGAACGGAGCTGTCTGCTTGGCGGGGCGGCTCCATTAGCTGGGATAAGACATGCGCCGTGTCAGGGACCCAGCAGGTGCACGGTCATGGTTTCTCCCTTCGTGTAAGTCGTCTTTGGTCGGCCTTCTGGATGCAGTACAGCACTGCTCGTTTCGAATGATAGGACATATCTGAGAACACTTGAGGATGGGCTGCAAAAAGCTTTGGATAAGCGTTCATAAACTCTCAAGTCTTCTGTCTAAATATTGCTACCCTCTCAGGTAGTGGGCAGAAAATGAGACTTTTCATGTATGTTGTTCCATTTGATCTTCGTGACGCTGTGAGATGGGAAGTCAGCACTGAGTTTCAGAGATGGTCGATGATTTTACGTAGGCAGATATTGTTCTGTCCACTTTAGGAAGCCCTTGCCTCCCGCCAGGGCCTCCCAGAATTCCCGCGTGGAGGGAGTAGCGCAGCAAGAACAGCGTAGCTGGGTGGGTTGGAAAGCAATTCACTTACGAAGTTGATGCCATAACATCTGTTCATCCGATCTTTAAATCAGAAAGGGCTTGTAACCAGCATTAACTTTTTAAACAGTTAAGAGGTCAAGGTGAAGGGGAAATGAGGCAGGAAAAGAGAAAGACAAATAAGGGGGAAGATGTTCACAATCTGTGCCGGAAAGAACAAGACAGGAAGTCCAAATGGCCAACACATTGTATAAAGAAAAATAAAATGAGTTCACATCATTAGTGATTTAAAAATGCAGATGAAAATCCCAGCCAGGTTGGGGCGCCTGGGTGACTCAGTCAGTGAAGCATCTGCCTTCGGCTCAAGTCATGGTCCCAGGGTCCTGGAATCGAGCCCTGCATTGGGCTCCTTGCTCAGCGGGGAGTCTGATTCACCCTCTGCCCTTCCCCCTGCTCGTTCTCAATCTCTCTTTCAAATAAACAGACAAAATCTTTAAAGAAAGAAAGAAAGAAAGAAAGAAAGAAAGAAAGAAAGAAAGAAAGAAAGAAAGAAAGAAAAACAAAACACCAGCCAGGTTTTTAAAAAAAACAAGACTCCCCAGAGTTGGTGAAAAAGTGAGCAAGCAAAGCTCTCGAACTTGGCTGGCGGGATGGTGGTTGGTATAGCTGTGCTGGGGCGCTGGGCAATGTGCACCCAAAGAGGCACAGACCTACACCCTTTAGCCCAAAGAAAGAATTGGAAACGTGAGCAAAGATACTTGTTAAAGATATCTTTCAAATATTGTAAGAGCAGAAAGGAAAACCTGCTTACAACATAAATGTCCAAACAGAGAAGCCCAGAGGCCTGAAAGCCGTTAAAAAACCATTGCTTGATTTATTTTATTTTATAGCTTTTTCATCATGATACGTGTACTCTTTAATCCCATTGTCTATTTCCCATCCCCTCGCCCCCTCCCCTCTGATGACTATCAGTTTGTTCTCTGCAGCTCAGAGTCTGTTTCTTGGTTTGTCGCTCTCTGGTTTTCTTTCCCCTTTGCTTGTTTGTTTTGTTTCTTAAATTCCACATATGAGTGAAATCATGTGCTATTCATCTTTCTCTGACTGACTTATTTCATTAGGATGATACCCTCTAGTTCCATCCATTTCATTGCAAATGGCAAGATTTCATTCTTTTTTATGGCTGAGTAATATTCCATTATATATATCTGTGTATATATATCTCACTTCTTTATCCATTCAATCAAATGATGGACGCTTGGGCTGCTTCCATACTTTGGTTATTGCATATAATGCTGCTATAAATACAAGGGTGCATGTATCCTTTGAATTCGTGTTTTTGTATCCTTTGGGTAAATACCCAGTAGTGTGATTACTGGATCATATAGTAATTCTTTTTTAAATTTTTTTGAGGAAACTTCATACAGCCCTCCACAGTGGCTGCACCAGTTTGCACTCCCACGAACAATGCAAAAGAGTTCCCTTTTCTCCACACCCTCGCCAACACTTGATGTTTCTTGTGTTGTTGATTTTAGCCATTCTGACAGGTGTGAGGTGGTATCTCATTGTGGTTTTGATTTGCATTTCCTTGATGATGAGTGATGTTGAGCACCTTGTCATGTGCCTGTTGGCCATCTGCATGTCTTCTTTGGAGAAATGTCTGTTCATATCTTCCGCCTATTTTTAACTGGATTATTTGTTTATTGCGGGTTGAGTTGTATCAGTTCTTATATATTTCGGATACTAACCCTTTCTCGGATATGTCATTTGCAAATATCTTCTCCCACTCAGTAGGCTGTCTTTTACTTTTGTCGATTGTTTCCTTCACTATGCAGAAGCTTTTTATTTTGATAAAGTCCCAATAGTTTATTTTTGTTTTTATTTCCCTTGCCTTGGGAGACCTACCTAGAAAAATCATGGCTTGAATTTAATTCCTTGGAAAATGCAAAGATACACATAGACAGACAGACTGGAAATAGCTGTAACTAAAATACTATGAGTGATTCTTATTTTCTGTTACTATGATTTTCTTTATTTTTCCAATTTAGTGAGTATCTAATTCATAATTTTCTAATATAGTGAACAGTTTACTCTCTGTAATCAGAAAAAAAAAACCCATCAGCAGTTTTATTTTTACAGTAATACTGTGAAGCAGCATGGTTTAGCCATTCATTCTTTTTCGTTAGGAATTTATTGGGCAAGGGAGGGAAACTGACATTCGGTTACTTAACCACCCAGTCCCTCAACTTCATCAGGGATAATACAGAGCTCTTAAAGCAACTACCATACAGTGCGCGCGGGTGCACGTGTGTGAATGAAATGAGTTAGTCCATATAAGAGCAGTTGGCAAAGTGCCTGGCAAATACAGCAGCTCCGAAACTGTCAGGGGCAATTACGATTATTACCGTTTTCGCTATTGTTGTAGTTGTTTCCAAAGGAGGAAAGGAGACAGAAACACTGCCGAGCTCCAGGCTTAGGGAATGATTCGCAAAGCTGTATGTATCCGGATGTAGGCAATGAAAAGGATCTTCCAAAAGGGAAGGTCATGTGGGTCATGAGGGTAAGTATAATGAGGCTTCATAGAGGACGAGAGGACAGGTAAGAACCAGCAGCGTGAACAGTAATGAGAGTAAAGTCACAGAGGTGGAAGAGATGCCCCAGCTGCCCACATTTCTACTCAGGTCCTGTCCAGGAGGGAGATCCAGCTTTGCACCTGGGACTCTCCAATCCCAGCCCCACCCTTAGCCACGCCTCCAATCACACTCCAACCAATCAACCGCGCTCCTAACCCCGCTCCCGCCTCAGTTCCCGAGCCAGCCCCGAGCCCGCTTCCAAAAGCGCCTCCAACCACGAATTGACCACGCCCCTAGCCACGCCTCCAACGGTGCCTCAACCACTCCCCGATAGCCCTGCAAAGCCCAGAGCTGCTTCCATGAGGACCCCGTGCTAAGAAGGCGGGACCTGCAAACCAAATTCTCCCCTGAGAGGTGGAAGGCCAGAAAGTCTACAGATAGGGTCAAAGGAAGATGCTGAAAGGATGCTCTGGGGTTGGTCAGGGTCCCTGGCCAACTGAGAGGGTGTGCAGGCTTAGTTTTTAGGACACAATCACAGCGAGGGGCCCCAGGAGTCACTTTCTAACCTTCAGGTTTTATTTGGTAGAAAGAATAAAATTTAACATTTATAACCCGAGATAGTAATTTTAGAGCAAGAGAGGTAGCAGCGGATTCCACGTGGCAGCAGTCATGATAACCTAACATTTACTGAGTGCCAAGCACACTGCCAAGGTGCCAAGATTCTCATTCTCTCTCCTGTAACCCTGACAGTAATCTAGCCCTTAGGAATTATTAGCATGCCCCATCTTAATGGAAGAAGACTCCCAGCAGTTAAGTAACTTGTTCAAGATTCACAGCTGTTTGATGGCAGCAGAATCAGAATTCGAACCCAGGCAGTCAGAGGCACAGCTACTATTCCATTGCACTGCCCCAATATAGTATATATACCCTGGTGTTGTGGGCTAGCCGTGGTGTTTCCTAAAACCAAAAGATGCCAGTTAAAGCAAAGTACACAGCAGACATCACCTTAGTAAATGAGAAAGGGTCCATAAAAAGGAGCCGCACAATCATTTGGCTACAGAAACCCCTCCTGGCTGCACCTGACCTTCAAGGCTCAGGCTGGGGGAGGGGGACTGACCCGGGACTGACTCGTGCTCGCCTGGCCTGCGCTGGCTGCTATACAGGGCACTCGGGGCTGTGCCTGACCCTGAAAGCACTAACCACCTGGCTGGGGGGACTGGACAATGGGATACTGGCCAAGTTTCTTCAGGACTGATTCATCATGCTTGAGCACTAAATCCTAGGGAATTTAGACACTGTCTTGAGCTAAATAATAGCCATCAAAGATATCAGCTCCTAATCTCCAGAATGTATAAATGCTATTTTATTTGGAAAAAGGATCTTTGCAGGTGTGATTAGGTTAAGGGTTTGAGGGGGGATAATCCAGGATTATCTAGGTGGGCCCTAAATGCCATCACAGTGTCCTTGCAAGGGGGGGGGGGTTAGTCAAACATGTAAGGGAGAGGAGGAGGCCGTGTGAAGGCAGAGGCTGGGGCAATGTGGCCACAAGCCGAGGAATGCCAGCAGCCACCAGAAGTTGGAAAAGGCAAGAAACAAGATTCTCCCCCAGAGCATTCCAAGGAAGTGAGGCCCTGCCGACACCCCTGAGCATCCGTACCTCATTACCGACGGAGTGGTTGCAAAGCCTAAGTGGCAGCAGGCACGAACACGCTCTGGGAGGCACAAGGGACTGTGACACGTTCGCCCTACTTCTTCCTCCTCCTCCTTGACAGCCCCCCAGGCCTGGCCTCCTGCTGCTAAAACAGGGCAAGACGAAGACAGGGCCAGGTGAGCTGAGGTGGCTCTGTGAGAGCCTAGAAGCCCCAGTTTGGCATTGACCCAACAGAAAGCCGGGAGTCATGATGGTTCTTGAGCAGGAGACATGACATTTAGAAGCCTTACATGTGATTTATAGCAGTCATGCAATCCAGTCTTTGAACGAGTCCTTGCGTCAGTCCGGGTTGGTGCTGCGGAGACGTGCCGCGTTATCATTTGCCCTTCCCCATTGTTGGTTTATCCGCAGACCCTGCAGGGGAGCGACACCCAGGACGTTAGGAGGGGACCCAGCACAGCAGAATTCATCACCACGTCCCACTTGGGAGTTACTGTGCTTGGAAATTCTGAGTCTCTTCTCCATGGCCCATGTTAGGAGCAGCATAAGTAATCCATATTTATGGATAGATAATATTTATTATGAGCCCAGCCTTGTGCCATAACAAAGCCAAAGCAGCAGCCACTAACTACATGTGGCTCTCGAGCACTTGAAATGTGGCCGGTCTGAACTGAGATGTGCCATAGGTCAAATACACACCAGATTCCAAACACCTCGTGCCGAATATATACATATATATAATTTTTTATTGAAATGGTAATATCTTTAGCTAAATAAATAACGTTATTAAAATCAATGTCATCTGTTTCCTTTTACATTTTGAATGTGGCTATCAGGAAAGTTAAAGGTACATATGTGGCTTACATTATATTTCTCTTGGATGGTGCTGTGCTAGAATATTCTAGCTTTCTCTTTTTGGTAGTCAAAACAACCCATCGTATAAACAAAGAACCTGAGACTTGGTTAGGCTGAGGGATGGCAGTGCCACTAAGTGGGCAGAGTTCAGTCCCCAGATTGGTCTGATTTGAAGGTTGATCTTTTTTGCTCTGCACCAAGTTGTCTGTGTCTAGCATCAGTCATGATGCTTTAGGCTGCAAGTAACAAAGTCCAAACTCAATTTGGCGTAAAAAACAAAACAAAACAGCACTGGGGCACCTGGGTGGCTCAGTGGGTTAAGTGTCTCACTCTCGGTTTGGGCTCAGGTCATGATCTCATGATCCTGGTATCGAGTTCCACGTCAGGCTCAGTGCTCAGCATGGAGTCTGCTTGTCCCTCTCCCTCTGCTTCTCTCTCTCTCTCTCTCCCTCATAAATACATAAAATCTTTTTTAAAAATCAGCATTTATTGTCTTACACAAGCAACTCCAAGGTTGGTTAGGAGACTTCAGGATATCATCTAGTCCCCAGGGCTTTTCATGTTCTCCTCTGCCCCCCTCTCCACATGTTGGTTTCATCCCAGGTTACCCAGCTGTGGTCGATCACCGAGCTCCAAGCAACATGTGTCCACACAACAGAAAAGACAGCTTTTCTTCCTGGGTATCTTTCTATAGGGCAGGAAAAATTTTCCCAGAAACTCTTTAAGACCTCATAACTCAAGGTGTGGTCCCCTTGCCGGCAACATCAGCATCTCATGGGCTTGTCAGACGTGCAGGAGCTTGTGTCCCACCCCAGATGTGCTGAGTCAGACTCCACATCTTCACAAGGTGCCCCGTAATTCCTGGGCGCATTCCAGCTGGGGAAGTGCTGCCCTAGGAGGCTTCCTTTGAAATCTTATTGGTCACACTGCATCATATGCAAATGCCTGTATCAGCCATTGAGAAGAGGAATGGAATTCCCATGACTGATTTAGAACCATCATCATTCACAACCTGGGCTGGGCTGGAGAGGCACCCCATTCCCTGGGCACAAAAGGGTGGACCCAGCTCCCCAGGAAGGAAGAGCCGTGTGTGGGTGGGTGGGTATGGTGTGGGGTGACAAGAATAAGTATGCAATCATGAAATCAACAATTCCTTGAAGGTCTGATGTGAAGATTAAATGAAATAAAGAATATACAGCAACTAATACATTCATTCATTATTTCATCCAACATTTTGTTTCAGTACCAGATACCCTAAGCCCCTGAGAACACAGTGGTGCACATGACACTCTCCCTACCCTTATGGGTGGGGCTTACATTCTAATGGGGATGATGGGGGGGGGGAGGAACAAAACCTAATGGATAGCATAATTATAATTGTGAAAAGTACATGGAGGAAACAAACAGTGCTGAATATAGACCACTGTATTTGGGCAAAGATGTGCGCTCACTGGAGGGGGGCATTTAAACAGAGACCTAGAGAGTGACAAGACACTTACCACTCTCTGAAATAGGGGGAGAGGGTAGGGTGGGAGTGATCTCCACAGAAGGGGAACATCATGTGGAAAGGTCCTGGGGCAGGAAGGATCTTGGCAAGTTCAAGAAGTGAATGGTCTAGGCTTTATTTAGTGCACGTGTCCAGTTAGGTTATCAGGACATGTATTCTGACCTCTTGAGCTTCTCTGATTCCACTTTTGACCCTTACAGCCGAGCAGGAACCTGGCCTACTGCGTCTGATTTAATGAACGCTGAGCAGCAGGTGTCATGTGGCCCACTCAGGAGTTACTTCTGCATGTCTCTCCTCCTCCCCCTGGAGGAAGCTTCTCTCCCCACCACATGTATGCAGCCGTGTCACAACCACATTACGTCATATGGTACCTCTTGGTCTCCCCATCTCTCTCCCACTGGGCTGGGATTCCCTTCATAATAAGAATGTTTCTTTGTTCTCATTTGTATCCCCAACACTTTGCATGGTACCTGAGACTTGGAAGGTGTTTAGCACAAGTTTGCTGAGTGGATGGGTACCGCATGCATGCTGGACAGGTGAATTAAGACTTATAGAAGTCTGGTGCTAAACGCTTGAAGGGACTTCAAAAGCTTACCTAGGCCCACACTATGCCTTTGGTTACCCACCCATTTTGCAGATGAGAGAGTTGAGGGCTAGTGAGGTTACAGAATGCTCCCATGCCCTGCAGTGTCAGGGGAGTGGTGAAGGACAACAATACAGCATACCAAACCCTGTCGACTTGGAATGGGTCGCTTGCCTACATGTTCGCCTCATGAAAGATTTAAAAATCTTTCCATCCCACTCCCCATGGCTGGAAAAGGACTTCTGCCTCCTCACAGGGATGAGATATGCAGCTGAAGCCCAGAGCAGGTAACACAAGCTCGCCAGGGGGTTGATCATGCTGGTTACAGGCATGGATGGGCTGCGGGGTCCCGTGGCAAGGCAGCCCCTCCCACGGCTGACAAGTTGGCACCAGTTGATGACAGGCCTTGGGTCCTCCCCATGTGGGCTTCTCCACGGGCCGTTTGAGTGTCCTTACAACATGGCAGCTGGCTTCCCCCAGAGCCAGCAATCCAAGAGGAAACAGCCCATGGAAACAACACTGCCTTGTGTCAGTTAGGCCTGGAAGTCACGTGCCATCATTTCACTGCTGAGCGTGGCCCACACTGGAGGGGAGGGCACCAGCCCCCACCTCTGCAGGGAGAGTATCAAAGAATTTGACGGATTTCCAAGACCAGTCATTGGCCTATCCACTCCAAGCCTAGCAATGGTCAACTGGCTACCAGCCATATTGGTAAACCAGATGCTCTTTCCTGGGGGCCACCCCATGATCTCAATCTGTGACACGCCCTTTGGTCACAACTAAAGATTCATATTGTGTCAACAGCGTCTTCTACCAAATGCTTGTGAAGTGGGACCTGAGGCTGAACACCCTTCTGGCCTATTCTCTTTTAGGTTGGGACCAGGAGAGAGCTGGGAGAGAAGGAAGCTCTTCCTCAACTAATGGAGCTCCCCTTTCCTCCACTCCCCACACACGACATTTCAGGCTGGGAGGTGGCTTTGCAGAGAAGTGGACTTCTCTCTCTTCATCTGTCTTTTAGAGGAGACAGAACTGGACCTGACAGTTCATCCAAAGAACCCACATTTCCCAGGCTTCCCGTGGCATTGTCACTCCTCCCTGAGCCACAGTGAATACTCACTGCTCTGTGGACCTTGAAAATCAGGCCCTTCTAGGCCATTCGAGGTAGGAACCAATGCAAATTCTCTGAAGGACAATTAGGCAATGGATTTCTTAATTAAAAAGACACACCTCAAATAATTTGTCCTACAGATACACCCCAACTTGTGAGACAGAATGTGTGGGCAAGGAGAGAGCTCACAGTATTGTTGCCAGGAGCAAGAGACTGGAAACAACCTAATTGTACATCGACTGGGGCTAGTTATATGGATAATGAAACATCCACTCAACGGAATACTCTCTGGCTGTGAAAAAGAGAATGAGGCTCTTTGTATACTGGGATGGAGAATCTTCAAGATACATTAAGTGAAATAAGCAAGATGAAAACAGTGCTTCTCATTTGCTTTCACTCATATAGAAAAAGAAAATGGGAACCTTCTCCCTATGCGCACATTTATGCGGTCGTAGCACCTGAACAAGAAACCTGGAAGCACAGATTGAATCATAAGAAACTCCCATCTTTTTTGTTGGCAAAACAAGCAGGTAACTGTGAACAATTTCATATGGGCCAACCCCGCAGTAGCAGTGATTGCCTCTGGGGAGGGCCACTGGGTGACTGGAGAACAGAGATGTGGGAGACGTCAGGGTAACTTTGCTGCACCTTTGGAATTTTGTAGCTATCTTTAATTTTTTGTAGCTTTTCATTTTTTAAAGAGACTATCAGAGTGTATCATTGGAATAACTACTTCTAAAGATCGGAGTTTCCCATTCTTATCAAGTAGGCAGCAGCAATGTTATCCTGCAATTCTATTACGGCAATTTTCCCTTGCCTATTTTTATTCAAACAGGAAAAATAATCTACTGTCTCAAATTACTTTAATTAAGGGGGAGAAATCAAGCTGAGCAGAGCTTTGTGACTGGAAGAGGAACCTGAAGGCTGAAGAAGCATGAGAAGTAAGCCTCTTAAAAAAAGACTCCAAATGTGGTGGGAATGTCAAGGCCCTTGTTCAAGTGCGCCTGACCCTGACCGGTGTACCTCGGCATGGCTGGAGGCCCAGACTCTCTGCAGGTGATCCTGGTGGGACTGTGAAGGCGGTAGTCTTGGGGAGCTGTCCTACTGAGGACCCCACGGCCCCCAGAGAGTGCAGGTCTCTGGATGCAGGAGGTGATGTACCGGGTGTTCACATCTCTCTGGGGCTCAGAACTCGTGTCTACTCGGGGATGGCAGAGGATCCCCGAGTTTGCACCGATCAGGCAGCCCCAGCTTGTAACAGGGCCACTAACACACGCCCCCTTTTAGTTTATTAAATACCTAATTTTTTGAAAGCACAAGCATTACACTTCTACATGTCCATGTTGGAAAATTTGAAATTCCCACTCTGATTAGTTATGTGTATTTAGTTTAAAACGAATGTTAAGAGCAGAGTATAAACAAAAGACCTAAGGACGCCCTCTGAATGAAACACGACACAATCTCACTTTCCTAACATGTTCAACATACTCTCATCAGAACTCCCCTCCTGATGGCTTCCATCCCGGTCAGTGAGGGGGACACTCAGCAAATTACTACAATGGAGTGGATATTAGTATTTTGTAGCAAATATTTAAATGCTTTTACCTTTAATCCGGTCATTTTGCTTGAAAGAATCTGTCCTGTAGCAATACTTCAATGTGCAGATACAAACATAGGTATGAACCAGGACGGTTGGGATGGGGTAAAAATTGGAAACAGCCTCAGATATCTCTTAATGGGAGGCTTGCTAAGGAAGTCCCAACACCTCTGTACTCTGAAATCTGATACAAAAGAGGGAAGGAGAATGTGCAACACATGTCAGGATGCCCTGGTGCAGGACTAACGGAAAGAACGACCTGAGAACCCTATGTGGCCACACCCGTCCTGTCCAGTGGCTCTCAGCGGGGCGGTTTTGGTTCCCAGGGGACATGTGACAATCTCTGCAGACGTTTTTAGTTACTAGAGGGCGGACACTAGTGGCGTCTCATGGGTAGAGGCCAGGAAGACTGCTAAGCACCTTACAATGCATAGGACAGCCCGCAGTACGGAGAAATATTTGGCCCCAAATGTCAGTAGCGCAATCTACGTCCATGGCACGATCCCTGACATGTCCTGAATTCTCGTAAATGTTTGTTGAATGAATGACTTATTACTAAAAACAGTGTATGTCCACACAACACTCACCAAATGTGAGCAGCATAAAGAGAGGAACGAGGAATAGGTTTGGGATACTTTTATGTTTAATTGACTTTCGTATTGTTAGGTTTTTTTTTTTTAAAAAACCACTTTTATAATCAAAAAGAAAGGGAAAAAGAACAAAAAAAGGAGGGAAGGAAGGTGGAGAACTAGGAAGTGAGGGAAAGAGAGAGGAATAA
>NW_024424675.1:42208816-42210303 GCF_017311325.1 Ursus maritimus | reverse complement strand
GTTATGTCTGTTATTCTGCCCGGTTGCTCGGCTCTGTGGTGGGCCAGGCCTTGTCAGGGTATGGGCTTCACCGGACTATTGAGAGGATTAAATCAGTTCCTCTGTATAATGCCCTGTGGACCCCATAGGATGTAGAAAGTGCTCAGGAAACGCCCTTGTCTTCACCATTATTGAAAAGGAATCCTGAATGCCATTTTGATTTCTGTCCAGAATACTCTCCAGGCCCTTGACTGGTCACTCAGGTTCAGGGTGGGCCTCAGGGGTCTCCTGTGATGACTCCAGGAGGGGAGTTTGCCCGGGCATATTTTGTGGGCCAGGGGCGCTGTAGGACCCCAGGACTGAGTGGCGGCCTTGCATTGGCCCATCCGTCATCTCTCCTGGAGCGGGGCCAGGTGAGCGGAGCCGCAAGCCCCCTCTTTCCCTGGTTCTGCCTTGCCCATCTGCCCCTCGGGCCTGCACGGGGTTAATGGAGCATAAATGCATTTGTGAGTGAGCAGAGGACCGTGGCTCCCCCCAGCACACTCCAGGCCCAGACATCGGGAGACCCGAACCCACATTGTCCCCGCTCCGAGCGCAGATGCGGACCTCGGTCCAGGAACCCCAGTGGCTGTAAAGGCGTTTTTTAACAGAGCAGCGTTGTCCTGGGAGACCGAAAACTTTCTAATCAATGCAAAACGCAGACAGAGAACAGGGCTCCACCAGAAGCCCATTACCCACTCACCCCCTACATGTAAGCCCTATTTAGCAGCAAATCCTTAAGCCAGCGCTTGTAAAAAGCAGCTTGTTTGGGACTGACCTTCCCATTCATGTAACGTGATATTGCACGCTTGGCCGACCCCGGCAAGCAGCTAAACATATGTCGTCAGCTGGGCGCTGCTGCCCCTCTATTAAGATGGTTCTGGAAGCATATGTGGGAATGGGCCTGCCCTGGAGACCCGAGGGGAAAGGCAGGACACAGACAATTAGAGGGAGCCCGCCCTGACCCCAGCGCCGGGCTGCAAGAGGAAGTTCAGGGCCGCATCTCACGGGCATGGCAACAATTAAGGTCAACAAATAATCGTGGAAAAGGAAACTTCAGCAAATAGGACCCTGGTTAAATGACCCAGTAAACACCCAGCCCTGCCCCCCAGCCAGCCCTGCGCGGGGCTGCATCTGGGCTTCACGTGGACCCGAGTCTCCCCCTCTTTTTTGGATAATGACTTCCCTTTGCAATTTCCCGGAGGAAGTTGTTGAAATGATCTTCCAGTGATAAAGTAAGCGGGGTGATTCTTAATTTTCAGTCTGAAGTCTTTTTCCCCTTCCACTCCAGTCTCCTAATTAATTTGGGTCAGCAGCCCCGTGCGGAAAGCTCTCCTGTAAGTGCCAAAGGGAGGGAGAAATTCAGGCTGAGAGCGTTTGTCTTGTCCAGAATGGGATGGGCCGGCCCTGGGCTGTCTGAGGGACGGGAACCGTCCAGCTCTGCGGGAGAGTGTCGTCCTTGCTGGCAT